>NW_025959888.1:141768-182004 GCF_023159225.1 Perognathus longimembris pacificus | reverse complement strand
TTTGTTTATTTAAATGAAGTCGACCAGTTGCCTGCCCTTCCTTCCATTGTCCCTCACCGAGACAAACTGAACAAAGTTCTGAGGTCGACCTTGTAAAGATAAGGATTCAGGTCTCTCTGCTGTTTACCTTTGCTCCTGCGCGCACTGCCCTTCTCTCCACATTTATGTTTTTGTTTGTTTGTCTATCTAATCTTTTGGGTTTTTATTTCTAATGAGGTCGACAAGTTGTCTATTTATTATTTTTTTTACTACGCATCAAGCTGTGCTGCTTGTCTTTGCTCCTGTGTGCTCGCGCACTCTTGCTTTTTCCACTTATTTTTATTTTTGATTTAGTTTTGATTTATTTTGTCAATTTAAAAAAAATACGCATCGTGCTGTGCTGTTTGTGTTTGCTTGAGTGCATTCGCGCGCTCTCGCTTTCTCCACTTTACAATTTTTTTGTTATTATTTATCTATTCCTGAGAGTTTATCTTATTTTTTATTTGTTTATTAAATGAAGTCGACCAGTTGCCTGCCCTTCCTTCCATTATCCGTCACCGAGACAAACTGAACAAAGTTCTGAGGTCGACCTTGTAAAGATAAGGATTCAGGTCTGTCTGCTGTTTACCTTTGCTCCAGCGCGCACTGCCCTTCTCTCCACATTTATGTGTTTGTTTGTTTGTCTATCTAATCTTTTGGGTTTTTATTTCTAATGAGGTCGACCAGTTGCCTATTTATTATTTTTTTTACTACGCATCAAGCTGCGCTCCTTGTCTTTGCTCCTGTGTGCTCGCGCACTCTCCGCCTTTTCCACTTATTTTGATTTTTGATTTATTTTTGATTTATTTTGTCAATTTTAAAAAAAATACGCATCGTGCTGTGCTGTTTGTGTTTGCTTGAGTGCATTCGCGCGCTCCTCGCTTTCTCCACTTTACAATTTTTTTGTTATTATTTATCTATTCCTGAGAGTTTATCTTATTTTTTATTTGTTTATTTAAATGAAGTCGACCAGTTGCCTGCCCTTCCTTCCATTATCCGTCACCGAGACAAACTGAACAAAGTTCTGAGGTCGACCTTGTAAAGATAAGGATTCAGGTCTGTCTGCTGTTACCTTTGCTCCTGCGCGCACTGCCCTTCTCTCCACATTTATGTGTTTTTTTGTTTGTCTATCTAATCTTTTGGGTTTTTATTTCTAATGAGGTCGACCAGTTGTCTATTTATTATTTTTTTTACTACGCATCAAGCTGCGCTGCTTGTCTTTGCTCCTGTGTGCTCGCGCACTCTCGCCTTTTCCACTTATTTTTATTTTTGCTTTATTTTTGATTTATTTTGTCAATTAAAAAAAAAATACGCATCGTGCTGTGCTGTTTGTGTTTGCTTGAGTGCATTCGCGCGCTCTCGCTTTCTCCACTTTACAATTTTTTTGTTATTATTTATCTATTCCTGAGAGTTTATCTTATTTTTTATTTGTTTATTTAAATGAAGTCGACCAGTTGCCTGCCCTTCCTTCCATTATCCGTCACCGAGACAAACTGAACAAACTTCTGAGGTCGACCTTGTAAAGATAAGGATTCAGGGCTGTCTGCTGTTTACCTTTGATCCTGCGCGCACTGCCCTTCTCTCCACATTTATGTGTTTGTTTGTTTGTCTATCTAATCTTTTGGGTTTTTATTTCTAATGAGGTCGACCAGTTGTCTATTTATTATTTTTTTTACTACGCATCAAGCTGCGCTGCTTGTCTTTGCTCCTGTGTGCTCGCGCACTCTCGCCTTTTCCACTTATTTTGATTCTTGATTTATTTTTGATTTATTTTGTCAATTTGAAAAAAAATACACATCGTGCTGTGCTGTTTGTGTTTGCTTGAGTGCATTCGCGCGCTCTCGCTTTCTCCACTTTACAATTTTTTGGTTATTATTTATCTATTCCTGAGAGTTTATCTTATTTTTTATTTGTTTATTTAAATGAAGTCGACCAGTTGCCTGCCCTTCCTTCCATTATCCGTCACCGAGACAAACTGAACAAAGTTCTGAGGTTGACCTTGTAAAGATAAGGATTCAGGTCTGTCTGCTGTTTACCTTTGCTCCTGCGCGCACTGCCCTTCTCTCCACATTTATGTGTTTGTTTGTTTGTCTATCTAATCTTTTGGGTTTTTATTTCTAATGAGGTCGACCAGTTGTCTATTTATTATTTTTTTTACTACGCATCAAGCTGCGCTGCTTGTCTTTGCTCCTGTGTGCTCGCGCACTCTCGCCTTTTCCACTTATTTTTATTTTTTATTTATTTTTGATTTATTTTGTCAATTTTAAAAAAAAATACGCATCGTGCTGCGCTGTTTGTGTTTGCTTGAGTGCATTCGCGCGCTCTCGCTTTCTCCACTTTACAATTTTTTTGTTATTATTTATCTATTCCTGAGAGTTTATCTTATTTTTTATTTGTTTATTTAAATGAAGTCGACCAGTTGCCTGCCCTTCCTTCCATTATCCGTCACCGAGACAAACTGAACAAAGTTCTGAGGTCGACCTTGTAAAGATAAGGATTCAGGTCTGTCTGCTGTTTACCTTTGCTCCTGCGCGCACTGCCCTTCTCTCCACATTTATGTGTTTGTTTGTTTGTCTATCTAATCTTTTGGGTTTTTATTTCTAATGAGGTCGACCAGTTGTCTATTTACTATTTTTTTTACTACGCATCAAGCTGCGCTGCTTGTCTTTGCTCCTGTGTGCTCGCACACTCTCGCCTTTTCCTCTTATTTTTATTTTTGATTTATTTTGTCAATTTAAAAAAAATACGCATCGTGCTGTGCTGTTTGTGTTTGCTAGAGTGCATTCGCGCGCTCTGGCTTTCTCCACTTTACAATTTTTTTGTTATTATTTATCTAGTCCTGAGAGTTTATCTTATTTTTTATTTCTTTATTTAAATGAAGTCGACCAGTTGCCTGCCCTTCCTTCCATTATCCGTCACCGAGACAAACTGAACAAAGTTCTGAGGTCGACCTTGTAAAGATAAGGATTCAGGTCTGTCTGCTGTTTACCTTTGCTCCTGCGCGCACTGCCCTTCTCTCCACATTTATGTGTTTGTTTGTTTGTCTATCTAATCTTTTGGGTTTTTATTTCTAATGAGGTCGACCAGTTGTCTATTTATTATTTTTTTTACTACGCATCAAGCTGCGCTGCTTGTCTTTGCTCCTGTGTGCTCGCGCACTCTCGCCTTTTCCACTTATTTTCATTTTTGATTTATTTTTGATTTATTTTGTCAATTTAAAAAAATACGCATCGTGCTGTGCTGTTTGTGTTTGCTTGAGTGCATTCGCGCGCTCTCGATTTCTCCACTTTACAATTTTTTTGTTATTATTTATCTATTCCTGAGATTTTATCTTATTTTTTATTTGTTTATTTAAATGAAGTCGACCAGTTGCCTGCCCTTCCTTCCATTATCCGTCACCGAGACAAACTGAACAAAGTTCTGAGGTCGACCTTGTAAAGATAAGGATTCAGGTCTGTCTGCTGTTTACCTTTGCTCCTGCGCGCACTGCCCTTCTCTCCATATTTATGTGTTTGTTTGTTTGTCTATCTAATCTTTTGGGTTTTTATTTCTAATGAGGTCGACCAGTTGTCTATTTATTATTTTTTTTACTACGCATCAAGCTGCGCTGCTTGTCTTTGCTCCTGTGTGCTCGCGCACTCTCGCCTTTTCCACTTATTTTCATTTTTGATTTATTTTTGATTTATTTTGTCAATTTAAAAAAAATACGCATCGTGCTGTGCTGTTTGTGTTTGCTTGAGTGCATTCGCGCGCTCTCGATTTCTCCACTTTACAATTTTTTTGTTATTATTTATCTATTCCTGAGAGTTTATCTTATTTTTTATTTGTTTATTTAAATGAAGTCGACCAGTTGCCTGCCCTTCCTTCCATTATCCGTCACCGAGACAAACTGAACAAAGTTCTGAGGTCGACCTTGTAAAGATAAGGATTCAGGTCTGTCTGCTGTTTACCTTTGCTCCTGCGCACACTGCCCTTCTCTCCACATTTATGTGTTTGTTTGTTTGTCTATCTAATCTTTTGGGTTTTTATTTCTAATGAGGTCGACCAGTTGTCTACTTATTATTTTTTTTACTATGCATCAAGCTGCGCTGTTTGTCTTTGCTCCTGTGTGCTCGCACACTCTCGCCGTTTCCACTTATTTTTATTTTTGATTTGTTTTTGATTTATTTTGTCAATTTAAAAAAAATACGCATCGTGCTGTGCTGTTTGTGTTTGCTTGAGTGCATTCGCACGCTCTAGCTTTCTCCACTTTACAATTTTTTGTTATTATTTATATATTCCTGAGAGTTTATATTATTTTTTTTGTTTATTTAAATGAAGTCGACCAGTTGCCTGCCCTTCCTTCCATTATCCGTCACCGAGACAAACTGAACAAAGTTCTGAGGTCGACCTTGTAAAGATAAGGATTCAGGTCTGTCTGCTGTTTACCTTTGCTCCTGCGCGCACTGACCTTCTCTCCACATTTATGTGTTTATTTGTTTGTCTATCTAATCTTTTGGATTTTTATTTCTAATGAGGTCGACCAGTTTTCTATTTATTATTTTTTTTACTACGCATCAAGCTGCGCTGCTTGTCTTTGCTCCTCTGTGCTCGCGCACTCTCGCCTTTTCCACTTATTTTTATTTTTGATTTAATTTTTTTTTTATTTATTGATTTTTTTGGCCAGTCCTGGGCCTTGGACTGAGTGCCTGAGCACTGTCCCTGGCTTCTTCCCGCTCAAGGCTAGCACTCTGCCACTTGAGCCACAGCGCCGCTTCTGGCCGTTTTCTGTATATGTGGTGCTGGGGAATCGAACCTAGGGCCTCGTGTATCCGAGGCAGGCACTCTTGCCACTAGGCTATATCCCCAGCCCTTTGATTTATTTTTGATTTATTTTGTCAATTTAAAAAAAAAAACGCATCGTGCTGTGCTGTTTGTGTTTGCTTGAGGGCATTCGCGCGCTCTCGCTTTCTCCACTTTTCAATTTTTTTGTTATTATTTATCTATTCCTGAGAGTTTATCTTATTTTTTATTTGTTTATTTAAATGAAGTCGACCAGTTGCCTGCCCTTCCTTCCATTATCCATCACCGAGACAAACTGAACAAAGTTCTGAGGTCGACCTTGTAAAGATAAGGATTCAGGTCTGTCTGCTGTTTACCTTTGCTCCTGCCCGCACTGCCCTTCTCTCCACATTTATGTGTTTGTTTGTTTGTCTATCTAATCTTTTGGGTTTTTATTTCTAATGAGGTCGACCAGTTGTCTATTTATTATTTTTTTTACTACGCATCAAGCTGCGCTGCTTGTCTTTGCTCCTGTGTGCTTGCGCACTCTCGCCTTTTCCACTTATTTTTATTTTTGATTTATTTTTGATTTATTTTGTCAATTTTAAAAAAAAATACGCATCGTGCTGTTCTGTTTGTGTTTGCCTGAGTTCATTCGCGCGCTCTCGCTTTCTCCACGTTACAATTTTTTTGTTATTATTTATCTATTCCTGAGAGTTTATCTTATTTTTTATTTGTTTATTTAAATGAAGTCGACCAGTTGCCTGCCCTTCCTTCCATTATCCGTCACCGAGACAAACTGAACAAAGTTCTGAGGTCGACCTTGTAAAGATAAGGATTCAGGTCTGTCTGCTGTTTACCTTTGCTCCTGCGCGCACTGCCCATCTCCACATTTATGTGTTTGTTTGTTTGTCTATCGAATCTTTTGGGTTTTTATTTCTAATGAGGTCGACCAGTTGTCTATTTATTATTTTTTTTACTACGCATCAAGCTGCGGTGCTTGTCTTTGCTCCTGTGTGCTCGCGCACTCTCGCCTTCTCCACTTATTTTTATTTTTGATTTATTTTTGATTTATTTTGTCAATTTTAAAAAAAATACGCATCGTGCTGTGCTCTTTGTGTTTGCTTGAGTGCATTCACGCGCTCTCGCTTTCTCCACTTTACAATTTTTTTGTTATTATTTATCTATTCCTGAGAGTTTATCTTATTTTTTATTTGTTTATTTAAATGTAGTCGACCAGTTGCCTGCCCTTACTTCCATTATCCGTCACCGAGACAAACTGAACAAAGTTCTGAGGTCGACCTTGTAAAGATAAGGATTCAGGTCTGTCTGCTGTTTACCTTTGCTCCTGCACGCACTACCCATCTCCACATTTATGTGTTTGTTTGTTTGTCTATCTAATCTTTTGGGTTTTTATTTCTAATGAGGTCGACCAGTTGTCTATGTATTATTTTTTTACTACGCATCAAGCTGCGCTGCTTGTCTTTGCTCCTGTGTGCTCGCGCACTCTCGCCTTTTCCACTTATTTTTGATTTATTTTTGATTTATTTTGTCAATTTAAAAAAGAAATACGCATCGTGCTGTGCTGTTTGTGTTTGCTTGAGTGCATTCGCGCGCTCTAGCTTTCTCCACTTTACAATTTTTTTGTTATTATTTATCTATTCCTGAGAGTTTATCTTATTTTTTATTTGTTTATTTAAATGAAGTCGACCAGTTGCCTGCCCTTCCTTCCATTGTCCGTCACCGAGACAAACTGAACAAAGTTCTGAGGTCGACCTTGTAAAGATAAGGATTCAGGTCTCTCTGCTGTTTACCTTTGCTCCTGCGCGCACTGCCCTTCTCTCCACATTTATGTGTTTGTTTGTTTGTCTATCTAATCATTTGGGTTTTTATTTCTAATGAGGTCGACCAGTTGTCTATTTAGTATTTTTTTTACTACGCATCAAGCTGCGCTGCTTGTCTTTGGTCCTGTGTGCTCGCGCACTCTCGCCTTTTCCCCTTATTTTTATTTTTGATTTATTTTTTATTTATTTTGTCAATTTTAAAAAAAAATACGCATCGTGCTGTGCTGTTTGTGTTTGCTTCAGTGCATTCGCGCGCTCTCGCTTTCTCCACTTTACAATTTTTTTGTGATTATTTATCTATTCCTGAGAGTTTATCTTATTTTTTATTTGTTTATTTAAATGAAGTCGACCAGTTGCCTGCCCTATCTTCCATTATCCGTCACCGAGACAAACTGAACAAAGTTCTGAGGTCGACCTTGTAAAGATAAGGATTCAAGTCTTTATGCTGTTTACCTTTGCTCCTTCGCGCACTGCCCTTCTCTCCACATTTATGTGTTTGTTTGTTTGTCTATCTAATCTTTTGGGTTTTTATTTCTAATGAGGTCGACCAGTTGTCTATTTATTATTTTTTTTGCTACGCATCAAGCTGCGCTGCTTGTCTTTGCTCCTGTGTGCTCGCGCACTCTCGCCTTTTCCACTGATTTATATTTTTGATTTATTTTTGATTTATTTTGTCAATTAAAAAAAAATACGCATCGTGCTGTGCTGTTGGTGTTTGCTTGAGTGCATTCGCGCGCTCTTGCTTTCTCCACCTTACAATTTTTTTGTTATTATTTATCTATTCCTGAGAGTTTATCTTATTTTTTATTTGATTATTTAAATGAAGTCGACCAGTTGCCTGCCCTTCCTTCCATTATCCGTCACCGAGACAAACTGAACAAAGTTCTGAGGTCGACCTTGTAAAGATAAGGATTCAGGTCTGTCTGCTGTTTACCTTTGCTCCTGCCCGCACTGCCCTTCTCTCCACATTTATGTGTTTGTTTGTTTGTCTATCTAATCTTTTGGGTTTTTATTTCTAATGAGGTCGACCAGTTGTTTATTTATTATTTTTTTTACTACGCATCAAGCTGCGCTGCTTGTCTTTGCTCCTGTTTGCTCGCGCACTCTCGCCTTTTCCACTTATTTTAATTTTTGATTTATTTTGTCAATTTAAAAAAAAAATACGCATCGTGCTGTGCTGTTTGTGTTTGCTTGAGTGCATTCGCGTGCTCTCGCTTTCTCCACTTTACAATTTTTTTGTTATTATTTATCTATTCCTGAGAGTTTATCTTATTTTTTATTTGTTTATTTAAATGAAGTCGACCAGTTGCCTGCCCTTCCTTCCATTATCCGTCACGGAGACAAACTGAACAAAGTTCTGAGGTCGACCTCGTAAAGATAAGGATTCAGGTCTGTCTGCTGTTTACCTTTGCTCCTGCGCGCACTGCCCTTCTCTCCACATTTATGTGTTTGTTTGTTTGTCTATCTAATCTTTTGGGTTTTTATTTCTAATGAGGTCGACCAGTTGTCTATTTATTATTTTTTTTACTACGCATCAAGCTGCGATGCTTGTCTTTGCTCCTGTGTGCTCGCGCACTCTTGCTTTTTCCACTTATTTTTATTTTTGATTTAGTTTTGATTTATTTTGTCAATTTTAAAAAAAATACGCATCGTGCTGTGCTGTTTGTGTTTGCTTGAGTGCATTCGCGCGCTCTCGCTTTCTCCACTTTACAATTTTTTTGTTATTATTTATCTATTCCTGAGAGTTTATCTTATTTTTTATTTGTTTATTTAAATGAAGTCGACCAGTTGCCTGCCCTTCCTTCCATTATCCGTCACCGAGACAAACTGAACAAAGTTCTGAGGTCGACCTTGTAAAGATAAGGATTCAGGTCTGTCTGCTGTTTACCTTTGCTCCAGCGCGCACTGCCCTTCTCTCCACATTTATGTGTTTGTTTGTTTGTCTATCTAATCTTTTGGGTTTTTATTTCTAATGAGGTCGACCAGTTGCCTATTTATTATTTTTTTTACTACGCATCAAGCTGCGCTCCTTGTCTTTGCTCCTGTTTGCTCGCGCACTCTCGCCTTTTCCACTTATTTTGATTTTTCATTTATTTTTGATTTATTTTGTCAATTTTAAAAAAAATACGCATCGTGCTGTGCTGTTTGTGTTTGCTTGAGTGCATTCGCGCGCTCTCGCTTTCTCCACTTTACAATTTTTTTGTTATTATTTATCTATTCCTGAGAGTTTATCTTATTTTTTATTTGTTTATTTAAATGAAGTCGACCAGTTGCCTGCCCTTCCTTCCATTATCCGTCACCGAGACAAACTGAACAAAGTTCTGAGGTCGACCTTGTAAAGATAAGGATTCAGGTCTGTCTGCTGTTTACCTTTGCTCCTGCGCGCACTGCCCTTCTCTCCACATTTATGTGTTTTTTTGTTTGTCTATCTAATCTTTTGGGTTTTTATTTCTAATGAGGTCGACCAGTTGTCTATTTATTATTTTTTTTACTACGCATCAAGCTGCGCTGCTTGTCTTTGCTCCTGTGTGCTCGCGCACTCTCGCCTTTTCCACTTATTTTTATTTTTGCTTTATTTTTGATTTATTTTGTCAATTAAAAAAAAAATACGCATCGTGCTGTGCTGTTTGTGTTTGCTTGAGTGCATTCGCGCGCTCTCGCTTTCTCCACTTTACAATTTTTTTGTTATTATTTATCTATTCCTGAGAGTTTATCTTATTTTTTATTTGTTTATTTAAATGAAGTCGACCAGTTGCCTGCCCTTCCTTCCATTATCCGTCACCGAGACAAACTGAACAAAGTTCTGAGGTCGACCTTGTAAAGATAAGGATTCAGGGCTGTCTGCTGTTTACCTTTGATCCTGCGCGCACTGCCCTTCTCTCCACATTTATGTGTTTGTTTGTTTGTCTATCTAATCTTTTGGGTTTTTATTTCTAATGAGGTCGACCAGTTGTCTATTTATTATTTTTTTTTACTACGCATCAAGCTGCGCTGCTTGTCTTTGCTCCTGTGTGCTCGCGCACTCTCGCCTTTTCCACTTATTTTGATTCTTGATTTATTTTTGATTTATTTTGTCAATTTGAAAAAAAATACACATCGTGCTGTGCTGTTTGTGTTTGCTTGAGTGCATTCGCGCGCTCTCGCTTTCTCCACTTTACAATTTTTTGGTTATTATTTATCTATTCCTGAGAGTTTATCTTATTTTTTATTTGTTTATTTAAATGAAGTCGACCAGTTGCCTGCCCTTCCTTCCATTATCCGTCACCGAGACAAACTGAACAAAGTTCTGAGGTTGACCTTGTAAAGATAAGGATTCAGGTCTGTCTGCTGTTTACCTTTGCTCCTGCGCGCACTGCCCTTCTCTCCACATTTATGTGTTTGTTTGTTTGTCTATCTAATCTTTTGGGTTTTTATTTCTAATGAGGTCGACCAGTTGTCTATTTATTATTTTTTTTACTACGCATCAAGCTGCGCTGCTTGTCTTTGCTCCTGTGTGCTCGCGCACTCTCGCCTTTTCCACTTATTTTTATTTTTTATTTATTTTTGATTTATTTTGTCAATTTTAAAAAAAAATACGCATCGTGCTGCGCTGTTTGTGTTTGCTTGAGTGCATTCGCGCGCTCTCGCTTTCTCCACTTTACAATTTTTTTGTTATTATTTATCTATTCCTGAGAGTTTATCTTATTTTTTATTTGTTTATTTAAATGAAGTCGACCAGTTGCCTGCCCTTCCTTCCATTATCCGTCACCGAGACAAACTGAACAAAGTTCTGAGGTCGACCTTGTAAAGATAAGGATTCAGGTCTGTCTGCTGTTTACCTTTGCTCCTGCGCGCACTGCCCTTCTCTCCACATTTATGTGTTTGTTTGTTTGTCTATCTAATCTTTTGGGTTTTTATTTCTAATGAGGTCGACCAGTTGTCTATTTACTATTTTTTTTACTACGCATCAAGCTGCGCTGCTTGTCTTTGCTCCTGTGTGCTCGCACACTCTCGCCTTTTCCTCTTATTTTTATTTTTGATTTATTTTGTCAATTTAAAAAAAATACGCATCGTGCTGTGCTGTTTGTGTTTGCTAGAGTGCATTCGCGCGCTCTGGCTTTCTCCACTTTACAATTTTTTTGTTATTATTTATCTAGTCCTGAGAGTTTATCTTATTTTTTATTTCTTTATTTAAATGAAGTCGACCAGTTGCCTGCCCTTCCTTCCATTATCCGTCACCGAGACAAACTGAACAAAGTTCTGAGGTCGACCTTGTAAAGATAAGGATTCAGGTCTGTCTGCTGTTTACCTTTGCTCCTGCGCGCACTGCCCTTCTCTCCACATTTATGTGTTTGTTTGTTTGTCTATCTAATCTTTTGGGTTTTTATTTCTAATGAGGTCGACCAGTTGTCTATTTATTATTTTTTTTACTACGCATCAAGCTGCGCTGCTTGTCTTTGCTCCTGTGTGCTCGCGCACTCTCGCCTTTTCCACTTATTTTCATTTTTGATTTATTTTTGATTTATTTTGTCAATTTAAAAAAATACGCATCGTGCTGTGCTGTTTGTGTTTGCTTGAGTGCATTCGCGCGCTCTCGATTTCTCCACTTTACAATTTTTTTGTTATTATTTATCTATTCCTGAGATTTTATCTTATTTTTTATTTGTTTATTTAAATGAAGTCGACCAGTTGCCTGCCCTTCCTTCCATTATCCGTCACCGAGACAAACTGAACAAAGTTCTGAGGTCGACCTTGTAAAGATAAGGATTCAGGTCTGTCTGCTGTTTACCTTTGCTCCTGCGCGCACTGCCCTTCTCTCCATATTTATGTGTTTGTTTGTTTGTCTATCTAATCTTTTGGGTTTTTATTTCTAATGAGGTCGACCAGTTGTCTATTTATTATTTTTTTTACTACGCATCAAGCTGCGCTGCTTGTCTTTGCTCCTGTGTGCTCGCGCACTCTCGCCTTTTCCACTTATTTTCATTTTTGATTTATTTTTGATTTATTTTGTCAATTTAAAAAAAATACGCATCGTGCTGTGCTGTTTGTGTTTGCTTGAGTGCATTCGCGCGCTCTCGATTTCTCCACTTTACAATTTTTTTGTTATTATTTATCTATTCCTGAGAGTTTATCTTATTTTTTATTTGTTTATTTAAATGAAGTCGACCAGTTGCCTGCCCTTCCTTCCATTATCCGTCACCGAGACAAACTGAACAAAGTTCTGAGGTCGACCTTGTAAAGATAAGGATTCAGGTCTGTCTGCTGTTTACCTTTGCTCCTGCGCACACTGCCCTTCTCTCCACATTTATGTGTTTGTTTGTTTGTCTATCTAATCTTTTGGGTTTTTATTTCTAATGAGGTCGACCAGTTGTCTACTTATTATTTTTTTTACTATGCATCAAGCTGCGCTGTTTGTCTTTGCTCCTGTGTGCTCGCACACTCTCGCCGTTTCCACTTATTTTTATTTTTGATTTGTTTTTGATTTATTTTGTCAATTTAAAAAAAAATACGCATCGTGCTGTGCTGTTTGTGTTTGCTTGAGTGCATTCGCACGCTCTAGCTTTCTCCACTTTACAATTTTTTGTTATTATTTATCTATTCCTGAGAGTTTATATTATTTTTTTTGTTTATTTAAATGAAGTCGACCAGTTGCCTGCCCTTCCTTCCATTATCCGTCACCGAGACAAACTGAACAAAGTTCTGAGGTCGACCTTGTAAAGATAAGGATTCAGGTCTGTCTGCTGTTTACCTTTGCTCCTGCGCGCACTGACCTTCTCTCCACATTTATGTGTTTATTTGTTTGTCTATCTAATCTTTTGGATTTTTATTTCTAATGAGGTCGACCAGTTTTCTATTTATTATTTTTTTTACTACGCATCAAGCTGCGCTGCTTGTCTTTGCTCCTCTGTGCTCGCGCACTCTCGCCTTTTCCACTTATTTTTATTTTTGATTTAATTTTTTTTTTATTTATTGATTTTTTTGGCCAGTCCTGGGCCTTGGACTGAGGGCCTGAGCACTGTCCCTGGCTTCTTCCCGCTCAAGGCTAGCACTCTGCCACTTGAGCCACAGCGCCGCTTCTGGCCGTTTTCTGTATATGTGGTGCTGGGGAATCGAACCTAGGGCCTCGTGTATCCGAGGCAGGCACTCTTGCCACTAGGCTATATCCCCAGCCCTTTGATTTATTTTTGATTTATTTTGTCAATTTAAAAAAAAAACGCATCGTGCTGTGCTGTTTGTGTTTGCTTGAGGGCATTCGCGCGCTCTCGCTTTCTCCACTTTTCAATTTTTTTGTTATTATTTATCTATTCCTGAGAGTTTATCTTATTTTTTATTTGTTTATTTAAATGAAGTCGACCAGTTGCCTGCCCTTCCTTCCATTATCCATCACCGAGACAAACTGAACAAAGTTCTGAGGTCGACCTTGTAAAGATAAGGATTCAGGTCTGTCTGCTGTTTACCTTTGCTCCTGCCCGCACTGCCCTTCTCTCCACATTTATGTGTTTGTTTGTTTGTCTATCTAATCTTTTGGGTTTTTATTTCTAATGAGGTCGACCAGTTGTCTATTTATTATTTTTTTTACTACGCATCAAGCTGCGCTGCTTGTCTTTGCTCCTGTGTGCTTGCGCACTCTCGCCTTTTCCACTTATTTTTATTTTTGATTTATTTTTGATTTATTTTGTCAATTTTAAAAAAAAATACGCATCGTGCTGTTCTGTTTGTGTTTGCCTGAGTTCATTCGCGCGCTCTCGCTTTCTCCACGTTACAATTTTTTTGTTATTATTTATCTATTCCTGAGAGTTTATCTTATTTTTTATTTGTTTATTTAAATGAAGTCGACCAGTTGCCTGCCCTTCCTTCCATTATCCGTCACCGAGACAAACTGAACAAAGTTCTGAGGTCGACCTTGTAAAGATAAGGATTCAGGTCTGTCTGCTGTTTACCTTTGCTCCTGCGCGCACTGCCCATCTCCACATTTATGTGTTTGTTTGTTTGTCTATCTAATCTTTTGGGTTTTTATTTCTAATGAGGTCGACCAGTTGTCTATTTATTATTTTTTTTACTACGCATCAAGCTGCGGTGCTTGTCTTTGCTCCTGTGTGCTCGCGCACTCTCGCCTTCTCCACTTATTTTTATTTTTGATTTATTTTTGATTTATTTTGTCAATTTTAAAAAAAATACGCATCGTGCTGTGCTCTTTGTGTTTGCTTGAGTGCATTCACGCGCCCTCGCTTTCTCCACTTTACAATTTTTTTGTTATTATTTATCTATTCCTGAGAGTTTATCTTATTTTTTATTTGTTTATTTAAATGAAGTCGACCAGTTGCCTGCCCTTACTTCCATTATCCGTCACCGAGACAAACTGAACAAAGTTCTGAGGTCGACCTTGTAAAGATAAGGATTCAGGTCTGTCTGCTGTTTACCTTTGCTCCTGCACGCACTACCCATCTCCACATTTATGTGTTTGTTTGTTTGTCTATCTAATCTTTTGGGTTTTTATTTCTAATGAGGTCGACCAGTTGTCTATGTATTATTTTTTTACTACGCATCAAGCTGCGCTGCTTGTCTTTGCTCCTGTGTGCTCGCGCACTCTCGCCTTTTCCACTTATTTTTGATTTATTTTTGATTTATTTTGTCAATTTAAAAAATAAATACGCATCGTGCTGTGCTGTTTGTGTTTGCTTGAGTGCATTCGCGCGCTCTAGCTTTCTCCACTTTACAATTTTTTTGTTATTATTTATCTATTCCTGAGAGTTTATCTTATTTTTTATTTGTTTATTTAAATGAAGTCGACCAGTTGCCTGCCCTGCCTTCCATTATCCGTCACCGAGACAAACTGAACAAAGTTCTGAGGTCGACCTTGTAAAGATAAGGATTCAGGTCTGTCTGCTGTTTACCTTTGCTCCTGCGCGCACTGCCCTTCTCTCCACATTTATGTGTTTGTTTGTTTGTCTATCTAATCTTTTGGGTTTTTATTTCTAATGAGGTCGACCAGTTGTCTATTTAGTATTTTTTTTACTACGCATCAAGCTGCGCTGCTTGTCTTTGGTCCTGTGTGCTCGCGCACTCTCGCCTTTTCCCCTTATTTTTATTTTTGATTTATTTTTTATTTATTTTGTCAATTTTAAAAAAAAATACGCATCGTGCTGTGCTGTTTGTGTTTGCTTCAGTGCATTCGCGCGCTCTCGCTTTCTCCACTTTACAATTTTTTTGTGATTATTTATCTATTCCTGAGAGTTTATCTTATTTTTTATTTGTTTATTTAAATGAAGTCGACCAGTTGCCTGCCCTACCTTCCATTATCCGTCACCGAGACAAACTGAACAAAGTTCTGAGGTCGACCTTGTAAAGATAAGGATTCAAGTCTTTATGCTGTTTACCTTTGCTCCTTCGCGCACTGCCCTTCTCTCCACATTTATGTGTTTGTTTGTTTGTCTATCTAATCTTTTGGGTTTTTATTTCTAATGAGGTCGACCAGTTGTCTATTTATTATTTTTTTTGCTACGCATCAAGCTGCGCTGCTTGTCTTTGCTCCTGTGTGCTCGCGCACTCTCGCCTTTTCCACTGATTTATATTTTTGATTTATTTTTGATTTATTTTGTCAATTAAAAAAAAATACGCATCGTGCTGTGCTGTTGGTGTTTGCTTGAGTGCATTCGCGCGCTCTTGCTTTCTCCACCTTACAATTTTTTTGTTATTATTTATCTATTCCTGAGAGTTTATCTTATTTTTTATTTGATTATTTAAATGAAGTCGACCAGTTGCCTGCCCTTCCTTCCATTATCCGTCACCGAGACAAACTGAACAAAGTTCTGAGGTCGACCTTGTAAAGATAAGGATTCAGGTCTGTCTGCTGTTTACCTTTGCTCCTGCCCGCACTGCCCTTCTCTCCACATTTATGTGTTTGTTTGTTTGTCTATCTAATCTTTTGGGTTTTTATTTCTAATGAGGTCGACCAGTTGTCTATTTATTATTTTTTTTACTACGCATCAAGCTGCGATGCTTGTCTTTGCTCCTGTGTGCTCGCGCACTCTCGCCTTTTCCACTTATTTTTATTTTTGATTTATTTTTGATTTATTTTGTCAATTTAAAAAAAAATACGCATCGTGCTGTGCTGTTTGTGTTTGCTTGAGTGCATTCGCGTGCTCTCGCTTTCTCCACTTTACAATTTTTTTGTTATTATTTATCTATTCCTGAGAGTTTATCTTATTTTTTATTTCTTTATTTAAATGAAGTCGACCAGTTGCCTGCCCTTCCTTCCATTATCCGTCACCGAGACAAACTGAACAAAGTTCTGAGGTCGACCTTGTAAAGATAAGGATTCAGGTCTGTCTGCTGTTTACCTTTGCTCCTGCCCGCACTGCCCTTCTCTCCACATTTATGTGTTTATTTGTTTGTCTATCTAATCTTTTGGGTTTTGATTTCTAATGAGGTCGACCAGTTTTCTATTTATTATTTTTTTTACTACGCATCAAGCTGCGCTGCTTGTCTTTGCTCCTCTGTGCTCGCGCACTCTCGCCTTTTCCACTTATTTTTATTTTTGATTTAATTTTTTTTTTTATTTATTGATTTTTTTGGCCAGTCCTGGGCCTTGGACTCAGGGCCTGAGCACTGTCCCTGGCTTCTTCCCGCTCAAGGCTAGCACTCTGCCACTTGAGCCACAGCGCCGCTTCTGGCCGTTTTCTGTATATGTGGTGCTGGGGAATCGAACCTAGGGCCTCGTGTATCCGAGGCAGGCACTCTTGCCACTAGGCTATATCCCCAGCCCTTTGATTTATTTTTGATTTATTTTGTCAATTTAAAAAAAAAAACGCATCGTGCTGTGCTGTTTGTGTTTGCTTGAGGGCATTCGCGGGCTTTCGCTTTCTCCACTTTTCAATTTTTTTGTTATTATTTATCTATTCCTGAGAGTTTATCTTATTTTTTATTTGTTTATTTAAATGAAGTCGACCAGTTGCCTGCCCTTCCTTCCATTATCCATCACCGAGACAAACTGAACAAAGTTCTGAGGTCGACCTTGTAAAGATAAGGATTCAGGTCTGTCTGCTGTTTACCTTTGCTCCTGCCCGCACTGCCCTTCTCTCCACATTTATGTGTTTGTTTGTTTGTCTATCTAATCTTTTGGGTTTTTATTTCTAATGAGGTCGACCAGTTGTCTATTTATTATTTTTTTTACTACGCATCAAGCTGCGCTGCTTGTCTTTGCTCCTGTGTGCTTGCGCACTTCGCCTTTTCCACTTATTTTTATTTTTGATTTATTTTTGATTTATTTTGTCAATTTTAAAAAAAAATACGCATCGTGCTGTTCTGTTTGTGTTTGCCTGAGTTCATTCGCGCGCTCTCGCTTTCTCCACGTTACAATTTTTTTGTTATTATTTATCTATTCCTGAGAGTTTATCTTTTATTTTATTTGTTTATTTAAATGAAGTCGACCAGTGGCCTGTCCTTCCTTCCATTATCCGTCACCGAGACAAACTGAACAAAGTTCTGAGGTCGACCTTGTACTGATAAGGATTCAGGTCTGTCTGCTGTTTACCTTTGCTCCTGCGCGCACTGCCCTTCTCTCCACATTTATGTGTTTGTTTGTTTGTCTATCTAATCTTTTGGGTTTTTATTTCTAATGAGGTCGACCAGTTGTCTATTTATTATTTTTTTTACTACGCATCAAGCTGCGCTGCTTGTCTTTGGTCCTGTGTGCTCGCGCACTCTCGCCTTTTCCCCTTATTTTTATTTTTGATTTATTTTTTATTTATTTTGTCAATTTTAAAAAAAAATACGCATTGTGCTGTGCTGTTTGTGTTTGCTTGAGTGCATTCGATCGCTCTCGCTTTCTCCACTTTACAATTTATTTGTTATTATTTATCTATTCCTGAGAGTTTATCTTATTTTTTATTTGTTTATTTAAATGAAGTCGACCAGTTGCCTGCCCTACCTTCCATTATCCGTCACCGAGACAAACTGAACAAAGTTCTGAGGTCGACCTTGTAAAGATAAGGATTCAGGTCTGTCTGCTGTTTACCTTTGCTGCTGCGCGCACTGCCCTTCTCTCCACATTTATGTGTTTGTTTGTTTGTCTATCTAATCTTTTGGGTTTTTATTTCTAATGAGGTCGACCAGTTGTCTATTTATTATTTTTTTTACTACGCATCAAGCTGCGCTGCTTGTCTTTGCTCCTGTGTGCTCGCGCACTCTCGCCTTTTCCACTTATTTTTATTTTTGATTTATTTTTGATTTATTTTGTCAATTTAAAAAAAAAATACGCATCGTGCTGTGCTGTTTGTGTTTGCTTGAGTGCATTCGCGCGCTCTCGCTTTCTCCACTTTACAATTTTTTTGTGATTATTTATCTATTCCTGAGAGTTTATCTTATTTTTTATTTGTTTATTTAAATGAAGTCGACCAGTTGCCTGCCCTACCTTCCATTATCCGTCACCGAGACAAACTGAACAAAGTTCTGAGGTCGACCTTGTAAAGATAAGGATTCAGGTCTGTCTGCTGTTTACCTTTGCTCCTGCGAGGACTGCCCTTCTCTCCACATTTATGTGTTTGTTTGTTTGTCTATCTAATCTTTTGGGTTTTTATTTCTAATGAGGTCGACCAGTTGTCTACTTATTATTTTTTTTACTACGCATCAAGCTGCGCTGTTTGTCTTTGCTCCTGTGTGCTCGCACACTCTCGCCGTTTCCACTTATTTTTATTTTTGATTTGTTTTTGATTTATTTTGTCAATTTAAAAAAAAATACGCATCGTGCTGTGCTGTTTTTGTTTGCTTGAGTGCATTCGCACGCTCTAGCTTTCTCCACTTTACAATTTTTTGTTATTATTTATCTATTCCTGAGAGTTTATATTATTTTTTTTTGTTTATTTAAATGAAGTCGACCAGTTGCCTGCCCTTCCTTCCATTATCCGTCACCGAGACAAACTGAACAAAGTTCTGAGGTCGACCTTGTAAAGATAAGGATTCAGGTCTGTCTGCTGTTTACCTTTGCTCCTGCGCGCACTGACCTTCTCTCCACATTTATGTGTTTATTTGTTTGTCTATCTAATCTTTTGGGTTTTTATTTCTAATGAGGTCGACCAGTTTTCTATTTATTATTTTTTTTACTACGCATCAAGCTGCGCTGCTTGTCTTTGCTCCTCTGTGCTCGCGCACTCTCGCCTTTTCCACTTATTTTTATTTTTGATTTAATTTTTTTTTTTATTTATTGATTTTTTTGGCCAGTCCTGGGCCTTGGACTCAGGGCCTGAGCACTGTCCCTGGCTTCTTCCCGCTCAAGGCTAGCACTCTGCCACTTGAGCCACAGCGCCGCTTCTGGCCGTTTTCTGTATATGTGGTGCTGGGGAATCGAACCTAGGGCCTCGTGTATCCGAGGCAGGCACTCTTGCCACTAGGCTATATCCCCAGCCCTTTGATTTATTTTTGATTTATTTTGTCAATTAAAAAAAAAAACGCATCGTGCTGTGCTGTTTGTGTTTGCTTGAGGGCATTCGCGGGCTCTCGCTTTCTCCACTTTTCAATTTTTTTGTTATTATTTATCTATTCCTGAGAGTTTATCTTATTTTTTATTTGTTTATTTAAATGAAGTCGACCAGTTGCCTGCCCTTCCTTCCATTATCCATCACCGAGACAAACTGAACAAAGTTCTGAGGTCGACCTTGTAAAGATAAGGATTCAGGTCTGTCTGCTGTTTACCTTTGCTCCTGCGCGCACTGCCCGTCTCCACATTTATGTGTTTGTTTGTTTGTCTATCTAATCTTTTGGGTTTTTATTTCTAATGAGGTCGACCAGTTGTCTATTTATTATTTTTTTTACTACGCATCAAGCTGCGCTGCTTGTCTTTGCTCCTGTGTGCTCGCGCACTCTCGCCTTCTCCACTTATTTTTATTTTTGATTTATTTTTGATTTATTTTGTCAATTTTAAAAAAAATACGCATCGTGCTGTGCTGTTTGTGTTTGCTTGAGTGCATTCACGCGCTCTCGCTTTCTCCACTTTACAATTTTTTTGTTATTATTTATCTATTCCTGAGAGTTTATCTTATTTTTTATTTGTTTATTTAAATGAAGTCGACCAGTTGCCTGCCCTACCTTCCATTATCCGTCACCGAGACAAACTGAACAAAGTTCTGAGGTCGACCTTGTAAAGATAAGGATTCAAGTCTTTATGCTGTTTACCTTTGCTCCTGCGCGCACTGCCCTACGCTCCACATTTATGTGTTTGTTTGTTTGTCTATCTAATCTTTTGGGTTTTTATTTCTAATGAGGTCGACCAGTTGTCTATTTATTATTTTTTTTGCTACGCATCAAGCTGCGCTGCTTGTCTTTGCTCCTGTGTGCTCGCGCACTCTCGCCTTTTCCACTTATTTTAATTTTTGATTTATTTTTGATTTATTTTGTCAATTTTAAAAAAAAATACGCATCGTGCTGTGCTGTTTGTGTTTGCTTGAGTGCATTCGCGCGCTCTCGCTTTCTCCACTTTACAATTTTTTTGTTTTTATTTATCTATTCCTGAGAGTTTATCTTATTTTTTATTTGTTTATGTAAATGAAGTCGACCAGTTGCATGCCCTTCCTTCCATTATCCGTCACCGAGACAAAATGAACAAAGTTCTGAGGTCGACCTTGTAAAGATAAGGATTCAGGTCTGTCTGCTGTTTACCTTTGCTCCTGCGCGCACTGCCCTTCTCTCCACATTTATGTGTTTGTTTGTTTGTCTATCTAATCTTTTGGGTTTTTATTTCTAATGAGGTCGACCAGTTGTCTATTTATTATTTTTTTTTACTACGCATCAAGCTGCGCTGCTTGTCTTTGCTCCTGTGTGCTTGCGCACTCTCGCCTTTTCCACTTATTTTTATTTTTGATTTATTTTGTCAATTTAAAAAAAAATACGCATCGTGCTGTGCTGTTTGTGTTTGCTTGAGTGCATTCGCGCGCTCTTGCTTTCTCCACCTTACAATTTTTTTGTTATTATTTATCTATTCCTGAGAGTTTATCTTATTTTTTATTTGATTATTTAAATGAAGTCGACCAGTTGCCTGCCCTTCCTTCCATTATCCGTCACCGAGACAAACTGAACAAAGTTCTGAGGTCGACCTTGTAAAGATAAGGATTCAGGTCTGTCTGCTGTTTACCTTTGCTCCTGCCCGCACTGCCCTTCTCTCCACATTTATGTGTTTGTTTGTTTGTCTATCTAATCTTTTGGGTTTTTATTTCTAATGAGGTCGACCAGTTGTCTATTTATTATTTTTTTTACTACGCATCAAGCTGCGCTGCTTGTCTTTGCTCCTGTTTGCTCGCGCACTCTCGCCTTTTCCACTTATTTTAATTTTTGATTTATTTTGTCAATTTTAATAAAAAATACGCATCGTGCTGTGCTGTTTGTGTTTGCTTGAGTGCATTCGCGTGCTCTCGCTTTCTCCACTTTACAATTTTTTTGTTATTATTTATCTATTCCTGAGAGTTTATCTTATTTTTTATTTGTTTATTTAAATGAAGTGGACCAGTTGCCTGCCCTTCCTTCCATTATCCGTCACGGAGACAAACTGAACAAAGTTCTGAGGTCGACCTCGTAAAGATAAGGATTCAGGTCTGTCTGCTGTTTACCTTTGCTCCTGCGCGCACTGCCCTTCTCTCCATATTTATGTGTTTGTTTGTTTGTCTATCTAATCTTTTGGGTTTTTATTTCTAATGAGGTCGACCAGTTGTCTATTTATTATTTTTTTTACTACGCATCAAGCTGCGATGCTTGTCTTTGCTCCTGTGTGCTCGCGCACTCTCGCCTTTTCCACTTATTTTTATTTTTGATTTATTTTTGATTTATTTTGTCAATTTAAAAAAAATACGCATCGTGCTGTGCTGTTTGTGTTTGCTTGAGTGCATTCGCGTGCTCTCGCTTTCTCCACTTTACAATTTTTTTGTTATTATTTATCTATTCCTGAGAGTTTATCTTATTTTTTATTTCTTTATTTAAATGAAGTCGACCAGTTGCCTGCCCTTCCTTCCATTATCCGTCACCGAGACAAACTGAACAAAGTTCTGAGGTCGACCTTGTAAAGATAAGGATTCAGGTCTGTCTGCTGTTTACCTTTGCTCCTGCCCGCACTGCCCTTCTATCCACATTTATGTGTTTATTTGTTTGTCTATCTAATCTTTTGGGTTTTGATTTCTAATGAGGTCGACCAGTTTTCTATTTATTATTTTTTTTACTACGCATCAAGCTGCGCTGCTTGTCTTTGCTCCTCTGTGCTCGCGCACTCTCGCCTTTTCCACTTATTTTTATTTTTGATTTAATTTTTTTTTTTATTTATTGATTTTTTTGGCCAGTCCTGGGCCTTGGACTCAGGGCCTGAGCACTGTCCCTGGCTTCTTCCCGCTCAAGGCTAGCACTCTGCCACTTGAGCCACAGCGCCGCTTCTGGCCGTTTTCTGTATATGTGGTGCTGGGGAATCGAACCTAGGGCCTCGTGTATCCGAGGCAGGCACTCTTGCCACTAGGCTATATCCCCAGCCCTTTGATTTATTTTTGATTTATTTTGTCAATTTAAAAAAAAAAACGCATCGTGCTGTGCTGTTTGTGTTTGCTTGAGGGCATTCGCGGGCTCTCGCTTTCTCCACTTTTCAATTTTTTTGTTATTATTTATCTATTCCTGAGAGTTTATCTTATTTTTTATTTGTTTATTTAAATGAAGTCGACCAGTTGCCTGCCCTTCCTTCCATTATCCATCACCGAGACAAACTGAACAAAGTTCTGAGGTCGACCTTGTAAAGATAAGGATTCAGGTCTGTCTGCTGTTTACCTTTGCTCCTGCCCGCACTGCCCTTCTCTCCACATTTATGTGTTTGTTTGTTTGTCTATCTAATCTTTTGGGTTTTTATTTCTAATGAGGTCGACCAGTTGTCTATTTATTATTTTTTTTACTACGCATCAAGCTGCGCTGCTTGTCTTTGCTCCTGTGTGCTTGCGCACTTCGCCTTTTCCACTTATTTTTATTTTTGATTTATTTTTGATTTATTTTGTCAATTTTAAAAAAAAACACGCATCGTGCTGTTCTGTTTGTGTTTGCCTGAGTTCATTCGCGCGCTCTCGCTTTCTCCACGTTACAATTTTTTTGTTATTATTTATCTATTCCTGAGAGTTTATCTTATTTTTTATTTGTTTATTTAAATGAAGTCGACCAGTTGCCTGCCCTTCCTTCCATTATCCGTCACCGAGACAAACTGAATAAAGTTCTGAGGTCGACCTTGTAAAGATAAGGATTCAGGTCTGTCTGCTGTTTACCTTTGCTCCTGCGCGCACTGCCCGTCTCCACATTTATGTGTTTGTTTGTTTGTCTATCTAATCTTTTGGGTTTTTATTTCTAATGAGGTCGACCAGTTGTCTATTTATTATTTTTTTTACTACGCATCAAGCTGCGCTGCTTGTCTTTGCTCCTGTGTGCTCGCGCACTCTCGCCTTCTCCACTTATTTTTATTTTTGATTTATTTTTGATTTATTTTGTCAATTTAAAAAAAAATACGCATCGTGCTGTGCTGTTTGTGTTTGCTTGAGTGCATTCACGCGTTCTCGCTTTCTCCACTTTACAATTTTTTTGTTATTATTTATCTATTCCTGAGAGTTTATCTTATTTTTTATTTGTTTATTTAAATGAAGTCGACCAGTTGCCTGCCCTACCTTCCATTATCCGTCACCGAGACAAACTGAACAAAGTTCTGAGGTCGACCTTGTAAAGATAAGGATTCAAGTCTTTATGCTGTTTACCTTTGTTCCTGCGCGCACTGCCCTACTCTCCACATTAATGTGTTTGTTTGTTTGTCTATCTAATCTTTTGGGTTTTTATTTCTAATGAGGTCGACCAGTTGTCTATTTATTATTTTTTTTGCTACGCATCAAGCTGCGCTGCTTGTCTTTGCTCCTGTGTGCTCGCGCACTCTCGCCTTTTCCACTTATTTTAATTTTTGATTTATTTTTGATTTATTTTGTCAATTTTAAAAAAAAATACGCATCGTGCTGTGCTGTTTGTGTTTGCTTGAGTGCATTCGCGCGCTCTCGCTTTCTCCACTTTACAATTTTTTTGTTTTTATTTATCTATTCCTGAGAGTTTATCTTATTTTTTATTTGTTTATGTAAATGAAGTCGACCAGTTGCATGCCCTTCCTTCCATTATCCGTCACCGAGACAAACTGAACAAAGTTCTGAGGTCGACCTTGTAAAGATAAGGATTCAGGTCTGTCTGCTGTTTACCTTTGCTCCTGCGCGCACTGCCCTTCTCTCCACATTTATGTGTTTGTTTGTTTGTCTATCTAATCTTTTGGGTTTTTATTTCTAATGAGGTCGACCAGTTGTCTATTTATTATTTTTTTTACTACGCATCATGCTGCGCTGCTTGTCTTTGCTCCTGTGTGCTTGCGCACTCTCGCCTTTTCCACTTATTTTTATTTTTGATTTATTTTGTCAATTTTAAAAAAAATACGCATCGTGCTGTGCTGTTTGTGTTTGCTTGAGTGCATTCGCGCGCTCTTGCTTTCTCCACCTTACAATTTTTTTGTTATTATTTATCTATTCCTGAGAGTTTATCTTATTTTTTATTTGATTATTTAAATGAAGTCGACCAGTTGCCTGCCCTTCCTTCCATTATCCGTCACCGAGACAAACTGAACAAAGTTCTGAGGTCGACCTTGTAAAGATAAGGATTCAGGTCTGTCTGCTGTTTACCTTTGCTCCTGCCCGCACTGCCCTTCTCTCCACATTTATGTGTTTGTTTGTTTGTCTATCTAATCTTTTGGGTTTTTATTTCTAATGAGGTCGACCAGTTGTCTATTTATTATTTTTTTTACTACGCATAAAGCTGCGCTGCTTGTCTTTGCTCCTGTTTGCTCGCGCACTCTCGCCTTTTCCACTTATTTTAATTTTTGATTTATTTTGTCAATTTAAAAAAAAATACGCATCGTGCTGTGCTGTTTGTGTTTGCTTGAGTGCATTCGCGCGCTCTCGCTTTCTCCACTTTACAATTTTTTTGTTATTATTTATCTATTCCTGAGAGTTTATCTTATTTTTTATTTGTTTATTTAAATGAAGTCGACCAGTTGCCTGCCCTTCTTTCAATTATCCGTCACCGAGACAAACTGAACAAAGTTCTGAGGTGGACCTTGTAAAGATAAGGATTCAGGTCTGTCTGCTGTTTACCTTTGCTCCTGCCCGCACTGCCCTTCTCTCCACATTTATGTGTTTGCTTGTTTGTCTAACTAATCTTTTGGGTTTTTATTTCTAATGAGGTCGACCAGTTGTCTATTTATTATTTTTTTTACTATGCATCAAGCTGCGCTGCTTGTCTTTGCTCCTGTGTGCTCGCGCACTCTCGCCTTTTCCACTTATTTTTATTTTTTATTTATTTTTGATTTATTTTGTCAATTTTAAAAAAAAATACGCATCGTGCTGTGCTGTTTGTGTTTGCTTGAGTGCAATCGCGCGCTCTCGCTTTCTCCACTTTACAATTTTTTTGTTATTATTTTTCTATTCCTGAGAGTTTATCTTATTTTTTATTTGTTTATTTAAATGAAGTCGACCAGTTGCCTGCCCTTCCTTCCATTATCCGTCACCGAGACAAACTGAACAACGTTCTGAGGTCGACCTTGTAAAGATAAGGATTCAGGTCTGTCTGCTGTTTACCTTTGCTCCTGCGCGCACTGCCCTTCTCTCCACATTAATGTGTTTGTTTGTTTGTCTATCTAATCTTTTGGGTTTTTATTTCTAATGAGGTCGACCAGTTGTCTATTTATTATTTTTTTTACTAGGCATCAAGCTGTGCTGCTTGTCTTTGCTCCTGTGTGCTCCCGCACTCTCGCCTTTTCCACTTATTTTTATTTTTGATTTATTTTGCCAATTTAAAAAAAATACGCATCGTGTTGTGCTGTTTGTGTTTGCTTGAGTGCATTCGCGCGCTCTCGCTATCTCCACTTTACAATTTTTTTGTTATTATTTATCTATTCCTGAGAGTTTATCTTATTTTTTATTTGTTTATTTAAATGAAGTCGACCAGTTGCCTGCCCTTCCTTCCATTATCCGTCACCGAGACAAACTGAACAAAGTTCTGACGTCGACCTTGTAAAAATAAGGATTCAGGTCTGTCTGCTGTTTACCTTTGCTCCTGCGCGCACTGCCCTTCTCTCCACATTTATGTGTTTGTTTGTTTGTCTATCTAATCTTTTGGGTTTTTATTTCTAATGAGGTCGACCAGTTGTCTATTTATTATTTTTTTTACTACGCATCAAGCTGCGCTGCTTGTCTTTGCTCCTGTGTGCTCGCGCACTCTCGCCTTTTCCACTTATTTTTATTTTTGATTTATTTTTGATTTATTTTGTCAATTTAAAAACAAATACGCATCGTGCTGTGCTGTTTGTGTTTGCTTGAGTGCATTCGCGCGCTCTCGCTTTCTCCACTTTACAATTTTTTTGTTATTATTTATCTATTCCTGAGAGTTTATCTTATTTTTTATTGGTTTATTTAAATGAAGTCGACCAGTTGCCTGCCCTTCCTTCCATTATCCGTCACCGAGACAAACTGAACAACGTTCTGAGGTCGACCTCGTAAAGATAAGGATTCAGGTCTGTCTGCTGTTTACCTTTGCTCCTGCTCGCACTGCCCTTCTCTCCACATTTATGTGTTTGTTTGTTTTTCTATCTAATCTTTTGGGTTTTGATTTCTAATGAGGTCGACCAGTTGTCTATTTATTATTTTTTTTACTACGCATCAAGCTGCGCTGCTTGTCTTTGCTCCTGTGTGCTCGCGCACTCTCGCCTTTTCCACTTATTTTTATTTTTGATTTATTTTTGATTTATTTTGTCAATTTTTAAAAAAAATACGCATCGTGCTGTGCTGTTTGTGTTTGCTTGAGTGCATTCGCGCGCTCTCGCTTTCTCCACTTTACAATTTTTTTGTTATTATTTATCTATTCCTGAGAGTTTATCTTATTTTTTATTTGTTTATTTAAATGAAGTCGACCAGTTGCCTGCCCTGCCTTCCATTATCCGTCACCGAGACAAACTGAACAAAGTTCTGAGGTCGACCTTGTAAAGATAAGGATTCAGGTCTGTCTGATGTTTACCTTTGCTCCTGCGCGCACTGCCCTTCTCTCCACATTTATGTGTTTGTTTGTTTGTCTATCTAACCTTTTGGGTTTTTATTTCTAATGAGGTCGACCAGTTTTCTATTTATTATTTTTTTTACTACGCATCAAGCTGCGCTGCTTGTCTTTGCTCCTGTGTGCTCGCGCACTCTCGCCTTTTCCACTTATTTTTATTTTTGATTTATTTTGTCAATTTAAAAAAAAAATACGCTTCGTGCTGTGCTGTTTGTGTTTGCTTGAGTGCATTCCCGTTCTCTCGCTTTCTCCACTTTACAATTTTTTGTTATTATTTATCTATTCCTGAGAGTTTATCTTATTTTTTATTTGATTATTTAAATGAAGTCGACTAGTTGCCTGCCCTTCCTTCCATTATCCGTCACCGAGACAAACTGAACAAAGTTCTGAGGTCGACCTTGTAAAGATAAGGATTCAGGTCTGTCTGCTGTTTACCTTTGCTCCTGCGCGCACTGCCCTTCTCTCCACATTTATGTGTTTGTTTGTTTGTCTATCTAATCTTTTGGGTTTTTATTTCTAATGAGGTCGACCAGTTGTCTATTTATTATTTTTTTTACTACGCATCAAGCTGCGCTGCTTGTCTTTGCTCCTGTGTGCTCGCGCACTCTCGCCTTTTCCACTTATTTTTATTTTTGATTTATTTTTGATTTATTTTGTCAATTTAAAAAAAATACGCATCGTGCTGTGCTGTTTGTGTTTGCTTGAGTGCATTCGCGTGCTCTCGCTTTCTCCACTTTACAATTTTTTTGTTATTATTTATCTATTCCTGAGAGTTTATCTCATTTTTTATTTCTTTATTTAAATGAAGTCGACCAGTTGCCTGCCCTTCCTTCCATTATCCGTCACCGAGACAAACTGAACAAAGTTCTGAGGTCGACCTTGTAAAGATAAGGATTCAGGTCTGTCTGCTGTTTACCTTTGCTCCTGCGCGCACTGCCCTTCTCTCCACATTTATGTGTTTGTTTGTTTGTCTATCTAATCTTTTGGGTTTTTATTTCTAATGAGGTCGACCAGTTGTCTATTTATTATTTTTTTTACTACGCTTCAAGCTGCGCTGCTTGTCTTTGCTCCTGTGTGCTTGCGCACTCTCGCCTTTTCCACTTATTTTTATTTTTGATTTATTTTTTATTTATTTTGTCAATTTTAAAAAAAATACGCATCGTCCTGTGCTGTTTGTGTTTGTTTGAGTGCATTCGCGCGCTCTCGCATTCTCCACTTTACAATTTTTTGTTATTATTTATCTATTCCTGAGAGTTTATCTCATTTTTTATTTCTTTATTTAAATGAAGTCGACCAGTTGCCTGCCCTTCCTTCCATTATCCGTCACCGAGACAAACTGAACAAAGTTCTGAGGTCGACCTTGTAAAGATAAGGATTCAGGTCTGTCTGCTGTTTACCTTTGCTCCTGCGCGCACTGCCCTTCTCTCCACATTTATGTGTTTGTTTGTTTGTCTATCTAATCTTTTGGGTTTTTATTTCTAATGAGGTCGACCAGTTGTCTATTTATTATTTTTTTACTACGCATCAAGCTGCGCTGCTTGTCTTTGCTCCTGTGTGCTCGCGCACTCTTGCCTTTTCCACTTATTTTTATTTTTGATTTATTTTTGATTTATTTTGTCAATTTTAAAACAAAATACACATCGTGCTGTGCTGTTTGGGTTTGCTTGAGTGCATTCGCGCGCTCTCGCTTTCTCCACTTTACAGTTTTTTTGTTATTATTTATCTATTCCTGAGAGTTTATCTTATTTTTTATTTGTTTATTTAAATGAAGTCGACCAGTTGCCTGCCCTTCCTTCCATTATCCGTCACCGAGACAAACTGAACAAAGTTCTGAGGTCGACCTTGTAAAGATAAGGATTCAGGTCTGTCTGCTGTTTACCTTTGCTCCTGCACGCACTACCCATCTCCACATTTATGTGTTTGTTTGTTTGTCTATCTAATCTTTTGGGTTTTTATTTCTAATGAGGTCGACCAGTTGTCTATGTATTATTTTTTTTACTTCGCATCAAGCTGCTCTGCTTGTCTTTGCTCCTGTGTGCTCGCGCACTCTCGCCTTTTCCACTTATTTTTATTTTTGATTTATTTTTGATTTATTTTGTCAATTTAAAAAAGAAATACGCATCGTGCTGTGCTGTTTGTGTTTGCTTGAGTGCATTCGCGCGCTCTCGCTTTCTCCACTTTACAATTTTTTTGTTATTATTTATCTATTCCTGAGAGTTTATCTTATTTTTTATTTGTTTATTTAAATGAAGTCGACCAGTTGCCTGCTCTGCCTTCCATTATCCGTCACCGAGACAAACTGAACAAAGTTCTGAGGTCGACCTTGTAAAGATAAGGATTCAGGTCTGTCTGCTGTTTACCTTTGCTCCTGCGCGCACTGCCCTTCTCTCCACATTTATGTGTTTGTTTGTTTGTCTATCTAATCTTTTGGGTTTTTATTTCTAATGAGGTGGACCAGTTGTCTATTTATTATTTTTTTTAGTACGCATCAAGCTGCGCTGCTTGTCTTTGCTCCTGTGTGCTCGCGCACTCTCGCCTTTTCCACTTATTTTAATTTTTGATTTATTTTTGATTTATTTTGTCAATTTAAAAAAAAATATGCATCGTGCTGTGCTGTTTGTGTTTGCTTGAGTGCATTCGCGCGCTCTCGCTTTCTCCACTTTACAATTTTTTTGTTATTATTTATCTATTCCTGAGAGTTTATCTTATTTTTTATTTGTTTATTTAAATGAAGTCGACCAGTTGCCGGCCCTGCCTTCCATTATCCGTCACCGAGACAAACTGAACAAAGTTCTGAGGTCGACCTTGTAAAGATAAGGATTCAGGTCTGTCTGATGTTTACCTTTGCTCCTGCGCGCACTGCCCTTCTCTCCACATTTATGTGTTTGTTTGTTTGTCTATCTAACCTTTTGGGTTTTTATTTCTAATGAGGTCGACCAGTTTTCTATTTATTATTTTTTTTACTACGCATCAAGCTGCGCTGCTTGTCTTTGCTCCTGTGTGCTCGCGCACTCTCGCCTTTTCCACTTATTTTTATTTTTGATTTATTTTTGATTTATTTTGTCAATTTAAAAAAAATACGCATCGTGCTGTGCTGTTTGTGTTTGCTTGAGTGCATTCGCGTGCTCTCGCTTTCTCCACTTTACAATTTTTTTGTTATTATTTATCTATTCCTGAGAGTTTATCTTATTTTTTATTTGTTTATTTAAATGAAGTCGACCAGTTGTCTGCCCTTCCTTCCATTAACCGTCACCGAGACAAACTGAACAAAGTTCTGAGGTCGACCTTGTAAAGATAAGGATTCAGGTCTGTCTGCTGTTTACCTTTGCTCCTGCGCGCACTGCCCTTCTCTCCACATTTATGTGTTTGTTTGTTTGTCTATCTAATCTTTTGGGTTTTTATTTCTAATGAGGTCGACCAGTTGTCTATTTATTATTTTTTTTACTACGCATCAAGCTGCGCTGCTTGTCTTTGCTCCTGTGTGCTCGCGCACTCTCGCCTTTTCCACTTATTTTTATTTTTTATTTATTTTTGATTTGTTTTGTCAATTTTAAAAAAAAATACGCATCGTGCTGTGCTGTTTGTGTTTGCTTGAGTGCATTCGCGCGCTCTCGCTTTCTCCACTCTACAATTTTTTTGTTATTATTTATCTATTCCTGAGAGTTTATCTTATTTTTTATTTGTTTATTTAAATGAAGTCGACCAGTTGCCTGCCCTTCCTTCCATTATCCGTCAGCGAGACAAACTGAAGAACGTTCTGAGGTCGACCTTGTAAAGATAAGGATTCAGGTCTGTCTGCTGTTTACCTTTGCTCCTGCCCACACTGCCCTTCGCTCCACATTTATGTGTTTGTTTGTTTGTCTATCTAATCTGTTGGGTTTTTATTTCTAATGAGGTCGACCAGTTGTCTATTTATTATTTTTTTTACTACGCATCAAGCTGCGCTGCTTGTCGTTCCTCCTGTGTGCTCGCGCACTCTCGCCTTTACCACTTATTTTTATTTTTGATTTATTTTGTCAATTTTAAAAAAAAATACGCATCGTGCTGTGCTGTTTCTGTTTGCTTGAGTGCATTCGCGCGCTCTCGCTTTCTCCACTTTACAATTTTTTTGTTATTATTTATCTATTCCTGAGAGTTTATCTTATTTTTTATTTGTTTATTTAAATGAAGTCGACCAGTTGCCTGCCCTTCTTTCAATTATCCGTCACCGAGACAAACTGAACAAAGTTCTGAGGTGGACCTTGTAAAGATAAGGATTCAGGTCTGTCTGTTGTTTACCTTTGCTCCTGCCCGCACTGCCCTTCTCTCCACATTTATGTGTTTGTTTGTTTGTCTATCAAATCTTTTGGGTTTTTATTTCTAATGAGGTCGACCAGTTGTCTATTTATTATTTTTTTTACTACGCATCAAGCTGCGCTGCTTGTCTTTGCTCCTGTGTGCTCGCGCACTCTCGCCTTTTCCACTTATTTTTATTTTTTATTCATTTTTGATTTGTTTTGTCAATTTTAAAAAAAAAAACGCATCGTGCTGTGCTGTATGTGTTTGCTTGAGTGCATTCGCGCGCTCTCGCTTTCTCCACTTTACAATTTTTTTGTTATTATTTATCTATTCCTGAGAGTTTAAATTATTTTTTATTTGTTTATTTAAATGAAGTCGACCAGTTGCCTGCCCTTCCTTCCATTATCCGTCACCGAGACAAACTGAACAACGTTCTGAGGTCGACCTTGTAAAGATAAGGATTCAGGTCTGTCTGCTGTTTACCTTTGCTCCTGCCCGCACTGCCCTTCTCTCCACATTTATGTGTTTGTTTGTTTGTCTATCTAATCTTTTGGGTTTTTATTTCTAATGAGGTCGACCAGTTGTCTATTTATTATTTTTTTTACTACGCATCAAGCTGCGCTGCTTGTCTTTGCTCCTGTGTGCTCGCGCACTCTCGCCTTTACCACTTATTTTTATTTTTGATTTATTTTGTCAATTTAAAAAAAAATACGCATCGTGCTGTGCTGTTTCTGTTTGCTTGAGTGCATTCGCGCGCTCTCGCTTTCTCCACTTTACAATTTTTTTGTTATTATTTATCTATTCCTGAGAGTTTATCTTATTTTTTATTTGTTTATTTAAATGAAGTCGACCAGTTGCCTGCCCTTCTTTCAATTATCCGTCACTGAGACAAACTGAACAAAGTTCTGAGGTGGACCTTGTAAAGATAAGGATTCAGGTCTGTCTGCTGTTTACCTTTGCTCCTGCCCGCACTGCCCTTCTCTCCACATTTATGTGTTTGCTTGTTTGTCTATCTAATCTTTTGGGTTTTTATTTCTAATGAGGTCGACCAGTTGTCTATTTATTATTTTTTTTACTATGCATCAAGCTGCGCTGCTTGTCTTTGCTCCTGTGTGCTCGCGCACTCTCGCCTTTTCCACTTATTTTTATTTTTTATTTATTTTTGATTTATTTTGTCAATTTTAAAAAAAAATACGCATCGTGCTGTGCTGTTTGTGTTTGCTTGAGTGCAATCGCGCGCTCTCGCTTTCTCCACTTTACAATTTTTTTGTTATTATTTATCTATTCCTGAGAGTTTATCTTATTTTTTATTTGTTTATTTAAATGAAGTCGACCAGTTGCCTGCCCTTCCTTCCATTATCCGTCACCGAGACAAACTGAACAAAGTTCTGACGTCGACCTTGTAAAAATAAGGATTCAGGTCTGTCTGCTGTTTACCTTTGCTCCTGCGCGCACTGCCCTTCTCTCCACATTTATGTGTTTGTTTGTTTGTCTATCTAATCTTTTGGGTTTTTATTTCTAATGAGGTCGATCGGTTGTCTGTTTATTATTTTTTTTACTACGCATCAAGCTGCGCTGCTTGTCTTTGCTCCTGTGTGCTCGCGCACTCTCGCCTTTTCCACTTATTTTTATTTTTGATTTATTTTTGATTTATTTTGTCAATTTTTTAAAAAAATACGCATCGTGCTGTGCTGTTTGTGTTTGCTTGAGTGCATTCGCGCGCTCTCGCTTTCTCCACTTTACAATTTTTTTGTTATTATTTATCTATTCCTGAGAGTTTATCTTATTTTTTATTTGTTTATTTAAATGAAGTCGACCAGTTGCCTGCCCTTCCTTCCATTATCCGTCACTGAGACAAACTGAACAAAGTTCTGAGGTCGACCTTGTAAAGATAAGAATTCAGGTCTGTCTGCTGTTTACCTTTGCTCCTGCGCGCACTGCCCTTCTCTCCACATTTATGTGTTTGTTTGTTTGTCTATCTAATCTTTTGGGTTTTTATTTCTAATGAGGTCGACCAGTTTTCTATTTATTATTTTTTTTACTACGCATCAAGCTGCGCTGCTTGTCTTTACTCCTGTGTGCTCGCGCACTCTCGCCTTTTCCACTTATTTTTATTTTTGATTTATTTTGTCAATTTAAAAAAAAATACGCATCGTGATGTGCTGTTTGTGTTTGCTTGAGTGCATTCGCGCGCTCTCGCTTTCTCCAATTTACAATTTTTTTGTTATTATTTATCGATTCCTGAGAGTTTATCTTATTTTTTATTTGTTTATTTAAATGAAGTCGACCAGTTGCCTGCCCTTCCTTCCATTATCCGTAACCGAGACAAACTGAACAAAGTTCTGAGGTCGACCTTGTAAAGATAAGGATTCAGTTCTGTCTGCTGTTTACCTTTGCTCCTGCCCGCACTGCCCTTCTCTCCACATTTATGTGTTTGTTTGTTTGTCTATCTAATCTTTTGGGTTTTTATTTCTAATGAGGTCGACCAGTTGTCTATTTATTATTTTTTTTACTACGCATCAAGCTGCGCTGCTTGTCTTTGCTCCTGTGTGCTCGCGCACTCTCGCCTTTTCCACTTATTTTTATTTTTGATTTATTCTTGATTTATTTTGTCAATTTAAAAAAAAATACGCATCGTGCTGTGCTGTTTGTGTTTGCTTGAGTGCATTCGCGCGCTCTCGCTTTCTCCACTTTACAATTTTTTGTTATTATTTATCTATTCCTGAGAGTTTATCTTATTTTTTATTTCTTTATTTAAATGAAGTCGACCAGTTGCCTGCCCTTCCTTCCATTATCCGTCACCGAGACAAACTGAACAAACTTCTGAGGTCGACCTTGTAAAGATAAGGATTCAGGTCTGTCTGCTGTTTACCTTTGCTCCTGCACGCACTGCCCTTCTCTCCACATTTATGTGTTTGTTTGTTTGTCTATCTAATCTTTTGGGTTTTTATTTCTAATGAGGTCGACCAGTTGTCTATTTATTATTTTTTTTACTACGCATCAAGCTGCGCTGCTTGTCTTTGCTCCTGTGTGCTCGCGCACTCTCGCCTTTTCCACTTATTTTTATTTTTGATTTATTTTTGATTTATTTTGTCAATTTAAAAAAAATACGCATCGTGCTGTGCTGTTTGTGTTTGCTTGAGTGCATTCGCGCGCTCTCGCTTTCTCCACTTTACAATTTTTTTGTTATTATTTATCTATTCCTGAGAGTTTATCTTATTTTTTATTTGTTTATTTAAATGAAGTCGACCAGTTGCCTGCCCTTGCTTCCATTATCCGTCACCGAGACAAACTGAACAAAGTTCTGAGGTCGACCTTGTAAAGATAAGGATTCAGGTCTGTCTGCTGTTTACCTTTGCTCCTGCGCGCACTGCCCTTCTCTCCACATTTATGTGTTTGTTTGTTTGTCTATCTAATCTTTTGGGTTTTTATTTCTAATGAGGTCGACCAGTTGTCTATTTATTATTTTTTTTAGAACGCATCAAGCTGCGCTGCTTGTCTTTGCTCCTGTGTGCTCGCGCACTCTCGCCTTTTCCACTTATTTTTATTTTTGATTTATTTTGTCAATTTAAAAAAAAATACGCATCGTGCTGTGCTGTTTGTGTTTGCTTGAGTGCATTCTCGCGCTCTCGCTTTCTCCACTTTACAATTTTTTTGTTATTATTTATCTATTCCTGAGAGTTTATCTTATTTTTTATTTGTTTATTTAAATGAAGTCGACCAGTTGCCTGCCCTTCCTTCCATTATTCGTCACCGAGACAAACTGAACAAAGTTCTGAGGTCGACCTTGTAAAAATAAGGATTCAGGTCTGTCTGCTGTTTACCTTTGCTCCTGCGCGCACTGCCCTTCTCTCCACATTTATTTGTTTGTTTGTTTGTCTATCTAATCTTTTGGGTTTTTATTTCTAATGAGGTCGATCAGTTGTCTATTTATTATTTTTTTTACTACGCATCAAGCTGCGCTGTTTGTCTTTGCTCCTGTGTGCTCGCGCACTCTCGCCTTTTCCACTTATTTTTATTTTTGATTTATTTTTGATTTATTTTGTCAATTTAAAAACAAATACGCATCGTGCTGTGCTGTTTGTGTTTGCTTGAGTGCATTCGCGCGCTCTCGCTTTCTCCACTTTACAATTTTTTTGTTATTATTTATCTATTCCTGAGAGTTTATCTTATTTTTTATTGGTTTATTTAAATGAAGTCGACCAGTTGCCTGCCCTTCCTTCCATTATCCGTCACCGAGACAAACTGAAGAACGTTCTGAGGACGACCTTGTAAAGATAAGGATTCAGGTCTGTCTGCTGTTTACCTTTGCTCCTGCCCGCACTGCCCTTCTCTCCACATTTATGTGTTTGTTTGTTTGTCTATCTAATCTTTTGGGTTTTTATTTCTAATGAGGTCGACCAGTTGTCTATTTATTATTTTTTTTAGTGCGCAGCTACCGAGACAAACTGAACAAAGTTCTAAGGTCGACCTTGTAAAGATAAGGATTCAGGTCTGTCTGCTGTTTACCTTTGCTCCTGCGCGCACTGCCCTTCTCTCCATATTTATGTGTTTGTTTGTTTGTCTATCAAAACTCTTGGGTTTTTATTTCTAATGAGGTCGACCAGTTGTCTATTTATTATTTTTTTACTACGCATCAAGCTGCGCTGCTTGTCTTTGCTCCTGTGTGCTCGCGCACTCTCGCCTTTTCCACTTATGTTTATTTTTGATTTATTTTTGATTTATTTTGTCAATTTTAAAAAAAAATACGCATCGTGCTGTGCTGTTTGTGTTTGCTTGAGTGCATTCGCGCGCTCTCGCTTTCTCCACTTTACAATGTTTTTGTTATTATTTATCTATTCCTGAGAGTTTATCTTATTTTTTATTTGTTTATTTAAATGAAGTCGACCAGTTGCCTGCCCTTCCTTCCATTATCCGTAACCGAGACAAACTGAACAAAGTTCTGAGGTCGACCTTGTAAAGATAAGGATTCAGGTCTGTCTGCTGTTTACCTTTGCTCCTGCGCGCACTGCCCTTCTCTCCACATTTATGTGTTTGTTTGTTTGTCTATCAAATCTTTTCGGTTTTTATTTCTAATGAGGTCGACCAGTTGTCTATTTATTATTTTTTTTACTACGCATCAAGCTGCGCTGCTTGTCTTTGCTCCTGTGTGCTAGCGCACTCTTGCCTTTTCCACTTATTTTTATTTTTGATTTATTTTTGATTTATTTTGTCAATTTTTAAAAAAAATACGCATCGTGCTGTGCTGTTTGTGTTTGCTTGAGTGCATTCGCGCGCTCTCGCTTTCTCCACTTTACAATTTTTTTGTTATTATTTATCTATTCCTGAGAGTTTATCTTATTTTTTATTTGTTTATTTAAATGAAGTCGACCAGTTGCCTGCCCTTCCTTCCATTATCCGTCACTGAGACAAACTGAACAAAGTTCTGAGGTCGACCTTGTAAAGATAAGAATTCAGGTCTGTCTGCTGTTTACCTTTGCTCCTGCGCGCACTGCCCTTCTCTCCACATTGATGTGTTTGTTTGTTTGTCTATCTAATCTTTTGGGTTTTTATTTCTAATGAGGTCGACCAGTTTTCTATTTATTATTTTTTTTACTACGCATCAAGCTGCGCTGCTTGTCTTTGCTCCTGTGTGCTCGCGCACTCTCGCCTTTTCCACTTATTTTTATTTTTGATTTATTTTGTCAATTTAAAAAAAAATACGCATCGTGCTGTGCTGTTTGTGTTTGCTTGAGTGCATTCGCGCGCTCTCGCTTTCTCCAATTTACAATTTTTTTGTAATTATTTATCGATTCCTGAGAGTTTATCTTATTTTTTATTTGTTTATTTAAATGAAGTCGACCAGTTGCCTGCCCTTCCTTCCATTATCCGTAACCGAGACAAACTGAACAAAGTTCTGAGGTCGACCTTGTAAAGATAAGGATTCAGTTCTGTCTGCTGTTTACCTTTGCTCCTGCCCGCACTGCCCTTCTCTCCACATTTATGTGTTTGTTTGTTTGTCTATCTAATCTTTTGGGTTTTTATTTCTAATGAGGTCGACCAGTTGTCTATTTATTATTTTTTTTACTACGCATCAAGCTGCGCTGCTTGTCTTTGCTCCTGTGTGCTCGCGCACTCTCGCCTTTTCCACTTATTTTTATTTTTGATTTATTCTTGATTTATTTTGTCAATTTAAAAAAAAATACGCATCGTGCTGTGCTGTTTGTGTTTGCTTGAGTGCATTCGCGCGCTCTCGCTTTCTCCACTTTACAATTTTTTGTTATTATTTATCTATTCCTGAGAGTTTATCTTATTTTTTATTTGTTTATTTAAATGAAGTCGACCAGTTGCCTGCCCTTCCTTCCATTATCCGTCACCGAGACAAACTGAACAACGTTCTGAGGTCGACCTTGTAAAGATAAGGATTCAGGTCTGTCTGCTGTTTACCTTTGCTCCTGCACGCACTGCCCTTCTCTCCACATTTATGTGTTTGTTTGTTTGTCTATCTAATCTTTTGTGTTTTTATTTCTAATGAGGTCGACCAGTTGTCTATTTATTATTTTTTTTACTACGCATCAAGCTGCGCTGCTTGTCTTTGGTGCTGTGTGCTCGCGCACTCTCGCCTTTTCCACTTATTTCTATTTTTGATTTATTTTGTCAATTTTAAAAAAAAATACGCATCGTGCTGCGCTGTTTGTGTTTGCTTGAGTGCATTCGCGCGCTCTCGCTTTCTCCACTTTACAATTTTTTTGTTATTATTTATCTATTCCTGAGAGTTTATCTTATTTTTTATTTGTTTATTTAAATGAAGTCGACCAGTTGCCTGCCCTTCCTTCCATTATCCGTCACCGAGACAAACTGAACAAAGTTCTGAGGTCGACCTTGTAAAGATAAGGATTCAGGTCTGTCTGCTGTTTACCTTTGCTCCTGCGCCCACTGCCCTTCTCTCCACATTTATGTGTTTGTTTGTTTGTCTATCTAATCTTTTGGGTTTTTATTTCTAATGAGGTCGACCAGTTGTCTATTTATTATTTTTTTTTACTACGCATCAAGCTGCGCTGCTTGTCTTTGCTCCTGTGTGCTCGCGCACTTTCGCCTTTTCCACTTATTTTTATTTTTGATATATTTTTGATTTATTTTGTCAATTTAAAAAAAATACGCATCGTGCTGTGCTGTTTGTGTTTGCTTGAGTGCATTCGCGTGCTCTCGCTTTCTCCACTTTACAATTTTTTTGTTATTATTTATCTATTCCTGAGAGTTTATCTTATTTTTTATTTGTTTATTTAAATGAAGTCGACCAGTTGCCTGCCCTTCCTTCCATTATCCGTCACCGAGACAAACTGAACAAAGTTCTTAGGTCGACCTTGTAAAGATAAGGATTCAGGTCTGTCTGCTGTTTACATTTGCTCCTGCCCGCACTGCCCTTCTCTCCACATTTATGTGTTTGTTTGTTTGTCTATCTAATCTTTTGGGTTTTTATTTCTAATGAGGTCGACCAGTTGTCTATTTATTATTTTTTTTACTACGCATCAAGCTGCGCTGCTTGTCTTTGCTCCTGTGTGCTCGCGCACTCTCGCCTTTACCACTTATTTTTATTATTTATTTATTTTTGATTTATTTTGGCAATTTAAAAAAAAATACTCATCGTGCTGTGCTGTTTGTGTTTGCTTGAGTGCATTCACGCGCTCTCGCTTTCTCCACTTTACAATTTTTTTGTTATTATTTATCTATTCCTGAGAGTTTATCTTATTTATTTGTTTATTTAAATGAAGTCGACCAGTTGCCTGCCCTTCCTTCCATTATCCGTCACCGAGACAAACTGAACAAAGTTCTGAGGTCGACCTTGTAAAGATAAGGATTCAGGTCTGTCTGCTGTTTAACTTTGCTCCTGCGCGCACTGCCCTTCTCTCCACATTTATGTGTTTGTTTGTTTGTCTATCTAATCTTTTGGGTTTTTATTTCTAATGAGGTCGACCAGTTGTCTATTTATTATATTTTTTACTACGCATCAAGCTGCGCTGCTTGTCTTTGATCCTGTGTGCTCGCGCACTCTCGCCTTTTCCACTTATTTTTATTTTTGATTTATTTTTGATTTATTTTGTCAATTTAAAAAAAAATACACATCGTGCTGTGCTGTTTGTGTTTGCTTGAGTGCATTCGCGCGCTCTCGCTTTCTCCACTTTACAATTTTTTTGTTATTATTTATCTATTCCTGAGAGTTTATCTTATTTTTTATTGGTTTATTTTAAATGAAGTCGACCAGTTGCCTGCCCTTCCTTCCATTATCCGTCACCGAGACAAACTGAACAACGTTCTGAGGTCGACCTTGTAAAGATAAGGATTCAGGTCTGTCTGCTGTTTACCTTTGCTCCTGCCCGCACTGCCCTTCTCTCCACATTTATGTGTTTTGTTTGTTTGTCTATCTAATCTTTTGGGTTTTTATTTCTAATGAGGTCGACCAGTTGTCTATTTATTATTTTTTTTAGTGCGCAGCTACCGAGACAAACTGAACAAAGTTCTGAGGTCGACCTTGTAAAGATAAGGATTCAGGTCTGTCTGCCTGTTTACCTTTGCTCCTGCGTGCACTGCCCTTCTCTCCATATTTATGTGTTTGTTTGTTTGTCTATCAAATCTCTTGGGTTTTTATTTCTAATGAGGTCGACCAGTTGTCTATTTATTATTTTTTTACTACGCATCAAGCTGGGCTGCTTGTCTTTGCTCCTGTGTGCTCGCGCACTCTCGCCTTTTCCACTTATGTTTATTTTTGATTTATTTTTGATTTATTTTGTCAATTTTAAAAAAAATACGCATCGTGCTGTGCTGTTTGTGTTTGCTTGAGTGCATTCGCGCGCTCTCGCTTTCTCCACTTTACAATGTTTTTGTTATTATTTATCTATTCCTGAGAGTTTATCTTATTTTTTATTTGTTTATTTAAATGAAGTCGACCAGTTGCCTGCCCTTCCTTCCATTATCAGTCACCGAGACAAACTGAACAAAGTTCTGAGGTCGACCTTGTAAAGATAAGGATTCAGGTCTGTCTGCTGTTTACCTTTGCTCCTGCGGCCCACTGCCCTTCTCTCCACATTTATGTGTTTGTTTGTTTGTCTATCTAATCTTTTGGGTTTTTATTTCTAATGAGGTCGACCAGTTGTCTATTTATTATTTTTTTTTACTACGCATCAAGCTGCGCTGCTTGTCTTTGCTCCTGTGTGCTCGCGCACTTTCGCCTTTTCCACTTATTTTTATT
>NW_025959888.1:108557-141268 GCF_023159225.1 Perognathus longimembris pacificus | reverse complement strand
GCACTCTCGCCTTTTCCACTTATTTTTATTTTTGATTTATTTTTGATTTATTTTGTCAATTAAAAAAAATACGCATCGTGCTGTGCTGTTTGTGTTTGCTTGAGTGCATTCGCGCGCTCTCGCTTTCTCCACTTTACAATTTTTTTGTTATTATTTATCTATTCCTGAGAGTTTATCTTATTTTTTATTTGTTTATTTAAATGAAGTCGACCAGTTGCCTGCCCTTCCTTCCATTATCCGTCACCGAGACAAACTGAACAAAGTTCTGAGGTCGACCTTGTAAAGATAAGGATCCAGGTCTGTCTGCTGTTTACCTTTGCTCCTGCGCGCACTGCCCTTCTCTCCACATTTATGTGTTTGTTTGTTTGTCTATCTAATCTTTTGGGTTTTTATTTCTAATGAGGTCGACCAGTTGTCTATTTATTATTTTTTTTACTACGCGTCAAGCTGCGCTGCTTGTCTTTGCTCCTGTGTGCTCGCGCACTCTCGCCTTTTCCACTTATTTTTATTTTTGATTTATTTTGTCAATTTTTAAAAAAAATACGCATCGTGCTGTGCTGTTTGTGTTTGCGTGAGTGCATTCGCGCGCTCTCGCTTTCTCCACTTTACAATTTTTTTGTTATTATTTATCTATTCCTGAGAGTTTATCTTATTTTTTATTTGTTTATTTAAATGAAGTCGACCAGTTGCCTGCCCTTCCTTCCATTATCCGTCCCCGAGACAAACTGAACAAAGTTCTGAGGTCGACCTTGTAAAGATAAGGATTCAGGTCTGTCTGCTGTTTACCTTTGCTCCTGCGCGCACTGCCCTTCTCTCCACATTTATGTGTTTGTTTGTTTGTCTATCTAATCTTTTGGGTTTTTATTTCTAATGAGGTCGACCAGTTGTCTATTTATTATTTTTTTTACTACGCATCAAGCTGCGCTGCTTGTCTTTGCTCCTGTGTGCTCGCGCACTCTCGCCTTTTCCACTTATTTTTATTTTTGATTTATTTTTCAATTTTAAAAAAAAATACGCATCGTGCTGTGCTGTTTGTGTTTGCTTGAGTGCATTCGCCCTCTCGCTTTCTCCACTTTACAATTTTTTTGTTATTATTTATCTATTCCTGAGAGTTTATCTTATTTTTTATTTGTTTATTTAAATGAAGTCGACCAGTTGCCTGCCCTTCCTTCCATTATCCGTCACCGAGACAAACTGAACAAAGTTCTGAGGTCGACCTTGTAAAGATAAGGATTCAGGTCTGTCTGCTGTTTACCTTTGTTCTTGCGCGCACTGACTTCTCTCCACATTTATTTGTTTGTTTGTTTGTCTATCTAATCTTTTGGGTGTTTATTTCCAATGAGGTCGACCAGTTGTCTATTTATTATTTTTTTTACTACGCATCAAGCTGCGCTGCTTGTCTTTGCTCCTGTGTGCTCGCGCACTCTCGCCTTTTCCACTTATTTTTATTTTTGATTTATTTTTGATTTATTTTGTCAATTTAAAAAAATACGCATCGTGCTGTGCTGTTTGTGTTTGCTTGAGTGCATTCGCGCTCTCGCTTCTCCACTTTACATATTTTTTGTTATTATTTATCTATTCCTGAGAGTTTATCTTATTTTTTATTTGTTTATTTAAATGAAGTCGACCAGTTGCCTGCCCTTCCTTCCATTATCCGTCACCGAGACAAACTGAACAAAGTTCTGAGGTCGACCTTGTAAAGATAAGGATTCAGGTCTGTCTGCTGTTTACCTTTGCTCCTGCGCGAACTGCCCTTCTCTCCACATTTATATGTTTGTTTGTTTATCTATCTATACTTTGGGTTTTTATTTCAAATGATGTCGACCAGTTGTCTATTTATTATTTTTTTTACTACGCATCAAGCTGCGCTGCTTGTCTTTGCTCCTGTGTGCTCGCGCCCTCTCGCCTTTTCCACTTATTTTTATTTTTGATTTATTTTTGATTTATTTTGTCAATTTAAAAAAAAAATACGCATCGTGCTGTACTGTTTGTGTTTGCTTGAGTGCATTCGCGCGCTCTAGCTTCCTCCTCTTTACAATTTTTTTGTTATTATTTATCTATTCCTGAGAGTTTATCTTATTTTTTATTTGTTTATTTAAATGAAGTCGACCAGTTGCCTGCCCTTCCTTCCATTATCCGTCACCGAGACAAACTGAACAAAGTTCTGAGTTCGACCTTGTAAAGATAAGGATTCAGGTCTGTCTGCTGTTTACCTTTGCTCCTGCGCGCACTGCCCTTCTCTCCACATTTATGTGTTTGTTTATCTATCTAATCTTTTTCTAATGAGGTCGACCAGTTGTCTATTAATTATTTTTTTTACTACGCATCAAGCTGCGCTGCTTGTCTTTGCTCCTGTGTGCTCGCGCACTCCCGCCATTTCCACTTATTTTTATTTTTGATTTATTTTTGGTTTATTTTGTCAATTTAAAAAAAAATACGCATCGTGCTGTGCTGTTTGTGTTTGCTTGAGTGCATTCGCGTGCTCTCGCTTTCTCCACTTTACAAATTTTGTTATTATTTATCTATTCCTGAGAGTTTATCTTATTTTTTATTTGTTTATTTAAATGAAGTCGACCAGTTGCCTGCCCTTCCTTCCATTATCCGTCACCGAGACAAACTGAACAAAGTTCTGAGGTCGACCTTGTAAAGATAAGGATTCAGGTCTGTCTGCTGCTTACCTTTGCTCCTGCGCGCACTGCCGTTCTCTGCACATTTATGTGTTTGTTTGTTTGTCTATCTAATCTTTTGGGTTTTTATTTCTAATGAGGTCGACCAGTTGTCTATTTATTTTTTTTTTTACTACGCATCAAGCTGCGCTGCTTGTCTTTGCTCCTGTGTGCTCGCGCACTCTCGCCTTTTCCACTTATTTTTATTTTTGATTTATTTTTGATTTATTTTGTCAATTTTCAAAAAAATACGCATCGTGCTGTGCTGTTTGTGTTTGCTTGAGTGCATTCGCGCGCTCTCGCTTTCTCCACTTTACAATTTTTTTGTTATTATTTATCTATTCCTGAGAGTTTATCTTATTTTTTATTTGTTTATTTAAATGAAGTCGACCAGTTGCCTGCCCTTCCTTCCATTATCCGTCACCGAGACAAACTGAACAAAGTTCTGAGGTCGACCTTGTAAAGATAAGGATCCAGGTCTGTCTGCTGTTTACCTTTGCTCCTGCGCGCACTGCCCTTCTCTCCACATTTATGTGTTTGTTTGTTTGTCTATCTAATCTTTTGGGTTTTTATTTCTAATGAGGTCGACCAGTTGTCTATTTATTATTTTTTTTACTACGCATCAAGCTGCGCTGCTTGTCTTTGCTCCTGTGTGCTCGCGCACTCTCGCCTTTTCCACTTATTTTTATTTTTGATTTATTTTTGTCAATTTTAAAAAAAAAATACGCATCGTGCTGTGCTGTTTGTGTTTGCGTGAGTGCATTCGCGCGCTCTCGCTTTCTCCACTTTACAATTTTTTTTGTTATTATTTATCTATTCCTGAGAGTTTATCTTATTTTTTATTTGTTTATTTAAATGAAGTCGACCAGTTGCCTGCCCTTCCTTCCATTATCCGTCCCCGAGGCAAACTGAACAAAGTTCTGAGGTCGACCTTATAAAGATAAGGATTCAGGTCTGTCTGCTGTTTACCTTTGCTCCTGCGCGCACTGCCCTTCTATCCACATTTATGTGTTTGTTTGTTTATCTATCTAATCTTTTGGGTTTTTATTTCTAATGAGGTCGACCAGTTGTCTATTTATTATTTTTTTTACTACGCATCAAGCTGCGCTGCTTGTCTTTGCTCCTGTGTGCTCGCGCACTCTCGCCTTTTCCACTTATTTTTATTTTTGATTTATTTTGTCAATTAAAAAAAAATACGCATCGTGCTGTGCTGTTTGTGTTTGCTTGAGTGCATTCGCGTGCTCTCGCTTTCTCCACTTTACAAATTTTGTTATTATTTATCTATTCCTGAGAGTTTATCTTATTTTTTATTTGTTTATTTAAATGAAGTCGACCAGTTGCCTGCCCTTCCTTCCATTATCCGTCACCGAGACAAACTGAACAAAGTTCTGAGGTCGACCTTGTAAAGATAAGGATTCAGGTCTGTCTGCTGCTTACCTTTGCTCCTGCGCGCACTGCCGTTCTCTGCACATTTATGTGTTTGTTTGTTTGTCTATCTAATCTTTTGGGTTTTTATTTCTAATGAGGTCGACCAGTTGTCTATTTATTTTTTTTTTTACTACGCATCAAGCTGCGCTGCTTGTCTTTGCTCCTGTGTGCTCGCGCACTCTCGCCTTTTCCACTTATTTTTATTTTTGATTTATTTTTGATTTATTTTGTCAATTTAAAAAAAAATACGCATCGTGCTGTGCTGTTTGTGTTTGCTTGAGTGCATTCGCGCGCTCTCGCTTTCTCCACTTTACAATTTTTTTGTTATTATTTATCTATTCCTGAGGGTTTATCATATTTTTTATTTGTTTATTTAAATGAAGTCGACCAATTGCCTGCCCTTCCTTCCATTATCCGTCACCGAGACAAACTGAACAAAGTTCTGAGGTCGACCTTTTAAAGATAAGGATTCAGATCTGTCTGCTGTTTACCTTTGCTCCTGTGCGCACTGCCCTTCTCTCCACATTTATGTGTTTGTTTGTTTGTCTATCTAATCTTTTGGGTTTTTATTTCTAATGAGGTCGACCAGTTGTCTATTTATTATTTTTTTTACTACGCATCAAGCTGCGCTGCTTGTCTTTGCTCCTGTGTGCTCGCGCACTCTCGCCTTTTCCACTTATTTTTATTTTTGATTTATTTTGTCAATTTTTAAAAAAAAATACGCATCGTGCTGTGCTGTTTGTGTTTGCTTGAGTGCATTCGCGCGCTCTCGCTTTCTCCACTTTACAATTTTTTGTTATTATTTATCTATTCCTGAGAGTTTATCTTATTTTTTATTTGTTTATTTAAATGAAGTCGACCAGTTGCCTGCCCTTCCTTCCATTATCCGTCACCGAGACAAACTGAACAAAGTTCTGAGGTCGACCTTGTAAAGATAAGGATTCAGGTCTGTCTGCTGTTTACCTTTGCTCCTGCGCGCACTGCCCTTCTCTCCACATTTATGTGTTTGTTTGTTTGTCTATCTAATCTTTGGGTTTTTATTTCTAATGAGGTCGACCAGTTGTCTATTTATTATTTTTTTTACTGCGCATCAAGCTGCGCTGCTTGTCTTTGCTCCTGTGTGCTCGCGCACTCTCGCCTTTTCCACTTATTTTTATTTTTGATTTATTTTTGATTTATTTTGTCAATTTTAAAAAAATACGCATCGTGCTGTGCTGTTTGTGTTTGCTTGAGTGCATTCGCGCGCTCTCGCTTCTCCACTTTACATATTTTTTTTGTTATTATTTATCTATTCCTGAGAGTTTATCTTATTTTTTATTTGTTTATTTAAATGAAGTCGACCAGTTGCCTGCCCTTCCTTCCATTATCCGTCACCGAGACAAACTGAACAAAGTTCTGAGGTCGACCTTGTAAAGATAAGGATTCAGGTCTGTCTGCTGTTTACCTTTGCTCCTGCGCGCACTGCCCTTCTCTCCACATTTATGTGTTTGTTTGTTTGTCTATCTATACTTTTGGGTTTTTATTTCAATGAGGTCGACCAGTTGTCTATTTATTATTTTTTTTACTACGCATCAAGCTGCGCTGCTTGTCTTTGCTCCTGTGTGCTCGCGCACCTCTCGCCTTTTCCACTTATTTTTATTTTTGATTTATTTTTGATTTATTTTGTCAATTTAAAAAAAAATACGCATCGTGCTGTGCTGTTTGTGTTTGCTTGAGTGCATTCGCGCGCTCTCGCTTTCTCCTCTTTACAATTTTTTTGTTATTATTTATCTATTCCTGAGAGTTTATCTTATTTTTTATTTGTTTATTTAAATGAAGTCGACCAGTTGCCTGCCCTTCCTTCCATTATCCGTCACCGAGACAAACTGAACAAAGTTCTGAGGTCGACCTTGTAAAGATAAGGATTCAGGTCTGTCTGCTGTTTACCTTTGCTCCTGCGCGCACTGCCCTTCTCTCCACATTTATGTGTTTGTTTGTCTATCTAATCTTTTGGGTTTTTATTTCTAATGAGGTCGACCAGTTGTCTATTTATTATTTTTTTTACTACGCATCAAGCTGCGCTGCTTGTCTTTGCTCCTGTGTGCTCGCGCACTCTCGCCTTTTCCACTTATTTTTATTTTTGATTTATTTTTGGTTTATTTTGTCAATTTAAAAAAATACGCATCGTGCTGTGCTGTTTGTGTTTGCTTGAGTGCATTCGCGTGCTCTCGCTTTCTCCACTTTACAATTTTTTGTTATTATTTATCTATTCCTGAGAGTTTATCTTATTTTTTATTTGTTTATTTAAATGAAGTCGACCAGTTGCCTGCCCTTCCTTCCATTATCCGTCACCGAGACAAACTGAACAAAGTTCTGAGGTCGACCTTGTAAAGATAAGGATCCAGGTCTGTCTGCTGTTTACCTTTGCTCCTGCGCGCACTGCCCTTCTCTCCACATTTATGTGTTTGTTTGTTTGTCTATCTAATCTTTTGGGTTTTTATTTCTAATGAGGTCGACCAGTTGTCTATTTATTATTTTTTTTACTACGCATCAAGCTGCGCTGCTTGTCTTTGCTCCTGTGTGCTCGCGCACTCTCGCCTTTTCCACTTATTTTTATTTTTGATTTATTTTGTCAATTTTAAAAAAAAATACGCATCGTGCTGTGCTGTTTGTGTTTGCGTGAGTGCATTCGCGCGCTCTCGCTTTCTCCACTTTACAATTTTTTTGTTATTATTTATCTATTCCTGAGAGTTTATCTTATTTTTTATTTGTTTATTTAAATGAAGTCGACCAGTTGCCTGCCCTTCCTTCCATTATCCGTCCCGAGGCAAACTGAACAAAGTTCTGAGGTCGACCTTGTAAAGATAAGGATTCAGGTCTGTCTGCTGTTTACCTTTGCTCCTGCGCGCACTGCCCTTCTATCCACATTTATGTGTTTGTTTGTTTATCTATCTAATCTTTTGGGTTTTTATTTCTAATGAGGTCGACCAGTTGTCTATTTATTATTTTTTTTACTACGCATCAAGCTGCGCTGCTTGTCTTTGCTCCTGTGTGCTCGCGCACTCTCGCCTTTTCCACTTATTTTTATTTTTGATTTATTTTGTCAATTAAAAAAAATACGCATCGTGCTGTGCTGTTTGTGTTTGCTTGAGTGCATTCGCGTGCTCTCGCTTTCTCCACTTTACAATTTTTTTGTTATTATTTATCTATTCCTGAGAGTTTATCTTATTTTTTATTTGTTTATTTAAATGAAGTCGACCAGTTGCCTGCCCTTCCTTCCATTATCCGTCACCGAGACAAACTGAACAAAGTTCTGAGGTCGACCTTGTAAAGATAAGGATTCAGGTCTGTCTGCTGCTTACCTTTGCTCCTGCGCGCACTGCCGTTCTCTGCACATTTATGTGTTTGTTTGTTTGTCTATCTAATCTTTTGGGTTTTTATTTCTAATGAGGTCGACCAGTTGTCTATTTATTTTTATTTTTACTACGCATCAAGCTGCGCTGCTTGTCTTTGCTCCTGTGTGCTCGCGCACTCTCGCCTTTTCCACTTATTTTTATTTTTGATTTATTTTTGATTTATTTTGTCAATTTAAAAAAAAATACGCATCGTGCTGTGCTGTTTGTGTTTGCTTGAGTGCATTCGCGCGCTCTCGCTTTCTCCACTTTACAATTTTTTTGTTATTATTTATCTATTCCTGAGGGTTTATCATATTTTTTATTTGTTTATTTAAATGAAGTCGACCAATTGCCTGCCCTTCCTTCCATTATCCGTCACCGAGACAAACTGAACAAAGTTCTGAGGTCGACCTTTTAAAGATAAGGATTCAGATCTGTCTGCTGTTTACCTTTGCTCCTGTGCGCACTGCCCTTCTCTCCACATTTATGTGTTTGTTTGTTTGTCTATCTAATCTTTTGGGTTTTTATTTCTAATGAGGTCGACCAGTTGTCTATTTATTATTTTTTTTACTACGCATCAAGCTGCGCTGCTTGTCTTTGCTCCTGTGTGCTCGCGCACTCTCGCCTTTTCCACTTATTTTTATTTTTGATTTATTTTGTCAATTTTTAAAAAAAAATACGCATCGTGCTGTGCTGTTTGTGTTTGCTTGAGTGCATTCGCGCGCTCTCGCTTTCTCCACTTTACAATTTTTTGTTATTATTTATCTATTCCTGAGAGTTTATCTTATTTTTTATTTGTTTATTTAAATGAAGTCGACCAGTTGCCTGCCCTTCCTTCCATTATCCGTCACCGAGACAAACTGAACAAAGTTCTGAGGTCGACCTTGTAAAGATAAGGATCCAGGTCTGTCTGCTGTTTACCTTTGCTCCTGCGCGCACTGCCCTTCTCTCCACATTTATGTGTTTGTTTGTTTGTCTATCTAATCTTTTGGGTTTTTATTTCTAATGAGGTCGACCAGTTGTCTATTTATTATTTTTTTTACTACGCATCAAGCTGCGCTGCTTGTCTTTGCTCCTGTGTGCTCGCGCACTCTCGCCTTTTCCACTTATTTTTATTTTTGATTTATTTTGTCAATTTTAAAAAAAAATACGCATCGTGCTGTGCTGTTTGTGTTTGCGTGAGTGCATTCGCGCGCTCTCGCTTTCTCCACTTTACAATTTTTTTGTTATTATTTATCTATTCCTGAGAGTTTATCTTATTTTTTATTTGTTTATTTAAATGAAGTCGACCAGTTGCCTGCCCTTCCTTCCATTATCCGTCCCCGAGACAAACTGAACAAAGTTCTGAGGTCGACCTTGTAAAGATAAGGATTCAGGTCTGTCTGCTGTTTACCTTTGCTCCTGCGCGCACTGCCCTTCTATCCACATTTATGTGTTTGTTTGTTTATCTATCTAATCTTTTGGGTTTTTATTTCTAATGAGGTCGACCAGTTGTCTATTTATTATTTTTTTTACTACGCATCAAGCTGCGCTGCTTGTCTTTGCTCCTGTGTGCTCGCGCACTCTCGCCTTTTCCACTTATTTTTATTTTTGATTTTTGATTTATTTTGTCAATTAAAAAAAATACGCATCGTGCTGTGCTGTTTGTGTTTGCTTGAGTGCATTCGCGCGCTCTCGCTTTCTCCACTTTACAATTTTTTTGTTATTATTTATCTATTCCTGAGAGTTTATCTTATTTTTTATTTGTTTATTTAAATGAAGTCGACCAGTTGCCTGCCCTTCCTTCCATTATCCGTCCCCGAGACAAACTGAACAAAGTTCTGAGGTCGACCTTGTAAAGATAAGGATTCAGGTCTGTCTGCTGTTTACCTTTGCTCCTGCGCGCACTGCCCTTCTCTCCACATTTATGTGTTTGTTTGTTTGTCTATCTAATCTTTTGGGTTTTTATTTCTAATGAGGTCGACCAGTTGTCTATTTATTATTTTTTTTACTACGCATCAAGCTGCGCTGCTTGTCTTTGCTCCTGTGTGCTCGCGCACTCTCGCCTTTTCCACTAATTTTTATTTTTGATTTATTTTTGATTTATTTTGTCAATTAAAAAAAATACGCATCTTGCTGTGCTGTTTGTGTTTGCTTGAGTGCATTCACGCGCTCTCGCTTTCTCCACTTTAGAATTTTTTTGTTATTATTTATCTATTCCTGAGAGTTTATCTTATTTTTTATTTGTTTATTTAAATGAAGTCGACCAGTTGCCTGCCCTTCCTTCCATTATCCGTCACCGAGACAAACTGAACAAAGTTCTGAGGTCGACCTTGTAAAGATAAGGATTCAGGTCTGTCTGCTGTTTACCTTTGCTCCTGCGCGCACTGCCCTTCTCTCCACATTTATGTGTTTGTTTGTTTGTCTATCTAATCTTTTGGGTTTTTATTTCTAATGAGGTCGACCAGTTGTCTATTTATTATTTTTTTTACTACGCATCAAGCTGCGCTGCTTGTCTTTGCTCCTGTGTGCTCGCGCACTCTCGCCTTTTCCACTTATTTTTATTTTTGATTTATTTTGTCAATTTTAAAAAAAATACGCATCGTGCTGTGCTGTTTGTGTTTGCTTGAGTGCATTCGCGCGCTCGCTTTCTCCACTTTACAATTTTTTTGTTATTATTTATCTATTCCTGAGGTTTATCTTATTTTTTATTTGTTTATTTAAATGAAGTCGACCAGTTGCCTGCCCTTCCTTCCATTATCCGTCACCGAGACAAACTGAACAAAGTTCTGAGGTCGACCTTGTAAAGATAAGGATTCAGGTCTGTCTGCTGCTTACCTTTGCTCCTGCGCGCACTGCCGTTCTCTGCACATTTATGTGTTTGTTTGTTTGTCTATCTAATCTTTTGGGTTTTTATTTCTAATGAGGTCGACCAGTTGTCTATTTATTATTTTTTTTTACTACGCATCAAGCTGCGCTGCTTGTCTTTGCTCCTGTGTGCTCGCGCACTCTCGCCTTTTCCACTTATTTTTATTTTTGATTTATTTTGTCAATTAAAAAAAATACGCATCGTGCTGTGCTGTTTGTGTTTGCTTGAGTGCATTCGCGTGCTCTCGCTTTCTCCACTTTACAAATTTTGTTATTATTTATCTATTCCTGAGAGTTTATCTTATTTTTATTTGTTTATTTAAATGAAGTCGACCAGTTGCCTGCCCTTCCTTCCATTATCCGTCACCGAGACAAACTGAACAAAGTTCTGAGGTCGACCTTGTAAAGATAAGGATTCAGGTCTGTCTGCTGCTTACCTTTGCTCCTGCGCGCACTGCCGTTCTCTGCACATTTATGTGTTTGTTTGTTTGTCTATCTAATCTTTTGGGTTTTTATTTCTAATGAGGTCGACCAGTTGTCTATTTATTTTTTTTTTACTACGCATCAAGCTGCGCTGCTTGTCTTTGCTCCTGTGTGCTCGCGCACTCTCGCCTTTTCCACTTATTTTTATTTTTGATTTATTTTTGATTTATTTTGTCAATTTTCAAAAAAATACGCATCGTGCTGTGCTGTTTGTGTTTGCTTGAGTGCATTCGCGCGCTCTCGCTTTCTCCACTTTACAATTTTTTTGTTATTATTTATCTATTCCTGAGAGTTTATCTTATATTTTATTTGTTTACTTAAATGAAGTCGACCAGTTGCCTGCACTTCCTTCCATTATCCGTCATCGAGACAAACTGAACAAAGTTCTGAGGTGGACCTTGTAAAGATAAGGATTCAGGTCTGTCTGCTGTTTACCTTTGCTCCTGCGCGCACTGCCCTTCTCCCACATTTATGTGTTTGTTTGTTTGTCTATCTAATCTTTTGGGTTTTTATTTCTAATGAGGTCGACCAGTTGTCTATTTATTATTTTTTTTACTACGCATCAAGCTGCGCTGCCTGTCTTTGCTCCTGTGTGCTCGCGCACTCTCGCCTTTTCCACTTATTTTTATTTTTGATTTATTTTTGATTTATTTTGTCAATTTAAAAAAAAATACGCATCGTGCTGTGCTGTTTGTGTTTGCTTGAGTGCATTCGCGCGCTCTCGCTTTCTCCACTTTACAATTTTTTTGTTATTATTTATCTATTCCTGAGAGTTTATCTTATTTTTTATTTGTTTATTTAAATGAAGTCGACCAGTTGCCTGCCCTTCCTTCCATTATCCGTCACCGAGACAAACTGAACAAAGTTCTGAGGTCGACCTTGTAAAGATAAGGATTCAGGTCTGTCTGCTGTTTACCTTTGCTCCTGTGCGCACTGCCCTTCTCTCCACATTTATGTGTTTGTTTGTTTGTCTATCTAATCTTTTGGGTTTTTATTTCTAATGAGGTCGACCAGTTGTCTATTTATTATTTTTTTTACTACGCATCAAGCTGCGCTGCTTGTCTTTGCTCCTGTGTGCTCGCGCACTCTCGCCTTTTCCACTTATTTTTATTTTTGATTTATTTTGTCAATTTTAAAAAAAAATACGCATCGTGCTGTGCTGTTTGTGTTTGCTTGAGTGCATTCGCGCGCTCTCGCTTTCTCCACTTTACAATTTTTTGTTATTATTTGTCTATTCCTGAGAGTTTATCTTATTTTTTATTTGTTTATTTAAATGAAGTCGACCAGTTGCCTGCCCTTCCTTCCATTATCCGTCACCGAGACAAACTGAACAAAGTTCTGAGGTCGACCTTGTAAAGATAAGGATCCAGGTCTGTCTGCTGTTTACCTTTGCTCCTGCGCGCACTGCCCTTCTCTCCACATTTATGTGTTTGTTTGTTTGTCTATCTAATCTTTTGGGTTTTTATTTCTAATGAGGTCGACCAGTTGTCTATTTATTATTTTTTTTACTACGCATCAAGCTGCGCTGCTTGTCTTTGCTCCTGTGTGCTCGCGCACTCTCGCCTTTTCCACTTATTTTTATTTTTGATTTATTTTGTCAATTTTAAAAAAAAATACGCATCGTGCTGTGCTGTTTGTGTTTGCGTGAGTGCATTCGCGCGCTCTCGCTTTCTCCACTTTACAATTTTTTTGTTATTATTTATCTATTCCTGAGAGTTTATCTTATTTTTTATTTGTTTATTTAAATGAAGTCGACCAGTTGCCTGCCCTTCCTTCCATTATCCGTCCCCGAGACAAACTGAACAAAGTTCTGAGGTCGACCTTGTAAAGATAAGGATTCAGGTCTGTCTGCTGTTTACCTTTGCTCCTGCGCGCACTGCCCTTCTATCCACATTTATGTGTTTGTTTGTTTATCTATCTAATCTTTTGGGTTTTTATTTCTAATGAGGTCGACCAGTTGTCTATTTATTATTTTTTTTACTACGCATCAAGCTGCGCTGCTTGTCTTTGCTCCTGTGTGCTCGCGCACTCTCGCCTTTTCCACTTATTTTTATTTTTGATTTATTTTGTCAATTAAAAAAAATACGCATCGTGCTGTGCTGTTTGTGTTTGCTTGAGTGCATTCGCGCGCTCTCGCTTTCTCCACTTTACAATTTTTTTGTTATTATTTATCTATTCCTGAGAGTTTATCTTATTTTTTATTTGTTTATTTAAATGAAGTCGACCAGTTGCCTGCCCTTCCTTCCATTATCCGTCCCCGAGACAAACTGAACAAAGTTCTGAGGTCGACCTTGTAAAGATAAGGATTCAGGTCTGTCTGCTGTTTACCTTTGCTCCTGCGCGCACTGCCCTTCTCTACACATTTATGTGTTTGTTTGTTTGTCTATCTAATCTTTTGGGTTTTTATTTCTAATGAGGTCGACCAGTTGTCTATTTATTATTTTTTTTACTACGCATCAAGCTGCGCTGCTTGTCTTTGCTCCTGTGTGCTCGCGCACTCTCGCCTTTTCCACTTATTTTCATTTTTGATTTATTTTTGATTTATTTTGTCAATTTAAAAAAAAATACGCATCGTGCTGTGCTGTTTGTGTTTGCTTGAGTGCATTCGCGTGCTCTCGCTTTCTCCACTTTACAAATTTTGTTATTATTTAGCTATTCCTGAGAGTTTATCTTATTTTTTATTTGTTTATTTAAATGAAGTCGACCAGTTGCCTGCCCTTCCTTCCATTATCCGTCACCGAGACAAACTGAACAAAGTTCTGAGGTCGACCTTGTAAAGATAAGGATTCAGGTCTGTCTGCTGCTTACCTTTGCTCCTGCGCGCACTGCCGTTCTCTGCACATTTATGTGTTTGTTTGTTTGTCTATCTAATCTTTTGGGTTTTTATTTCTAATGAGGTCGACCAGTTGTCTATTTATTTTTTTTTTTACTACGCATCAAGCTGCGCTGCTTGTCTTTGCTCCTGTGTGCTCGCGCACTCTCGCCTTTTCCACTTATTTTTATTTTTGATTTATTTTTGATTTATTTTGTCAATTTTAAAAAAAATACGCATCGTGCTGTGCTGTTTGTGTTTGCTTGAGTGCATTCGCGCGCTCTCGCTTTCTCCACTTTACAATTTTTTTGTTATTATTTATCTATTCCTGAGAGTTTATCTTATTTTTTATTTGTTTACTTAAATGAAGTCGACCAGTTGCCTGCCCTTCCTTCCATTATCCGTCATCGAGACAAACTGAACAAAGTTCTGAGGTCGACCTTGTAAAGATAAGGATTCAGGTCTGTCTGCTGTTTACCTTTGCTCCTGCGCGCACTACCCTTCTCCCACATTTATGTGTTTGTTTGTTTGTCTATCTAATCTTTTGGGTTTTTATTTCTAATGAGGTCGACCAGTTGTCTATTTATTATTTTTTTTTACTACGCATCAAGCTGCGCTGCCTGTCTTTGCTCCTGTGTGCTCGCGCACTCTCGCCTTTTCCACTTATTTTTATTTTTGATTTATTTTTGATTTATTTTGTCAATTTAAAAAAAAATACGCATCGTGCTGTGCTGTTTGTGTTTGCTTGAGTGCATTCGCGCGCTCTCGCTTTCTCCACTTTACAATTTTTTTGTTATTATTTATCTATTCCTGAGGGTTTATCATATTTTTTATTTGTTTATTTAAATGAAGTCGACCAATTGCCTGCCCTTCCTTCCATTATCCGTCACCGAGACAAACTGAACAAAGTTCTGAGGTCGACCTTTTAAAGATAAGGATTCAGATCTGTCTGCTGTTTACCTTTGATCCTGTGCGCACTGCCCTTCTCTCCACATTTATGTGTTTGTTTCTTTGTCTATCTAATCTTTTGGGTTTTTATTTCTAATGAGGTCGACCAGTTGTCTATTTATTATTTTTTTTACTACGCATCAAGCTGCGCTGCTTGTCTTTGCTCCTGTGTGCTCGCGCACTCTCGCCTTTTCCACTTATTTTTATTTTTGATTTATTTTGTCAATTTTTTAAAAAAAATACGCATCGTGCTGTGCTGTTTGTGTTTGCTTGAGTGCATTCGCGCGCTCTCGCTTTCTCCACTTTACAATTTTTTTGTTATTATTTATCTATTCCTGAGAGTTTATCTTATTTTTTATTTGTTTATTTAAATGAAGTCGACCAGTTGCCTGCCCTTCCTTCCATTATCCGTCACCGAGACAAACTGAACAAAGTTCTGAGGTCGACCTTGTAAAGATAAGGATCCAGGTCTGTCTGCTGTTTACCTTTGCTCCTGCGCGCACTGCCCTTCTCTCCACATTTATGTGTTTGTTTGTTTGTCTATCTAATCTTTTGGGTTTTTATTTCTAATGAGGTCGACCAGTTGTCTATTTATTATTTTTTTTACTACGCGTCAAGCTGCGCTGCTTGTCTTTGCTCCTGTGTGCTCGCGCACTCTCGCCTTTTCCACTTATTTTTATTTTTGATTTATTTTGTCAATTTTTAAAAAAAATACGCATCGTGCTGTGCTGTTTGTGTTTGCGTGAGTGCATTCGCGCGCTCTCGCTTTCTCCACTTTACAATTTTTTTGTTATTATTTATCTATTCCTGAGAGTTTATCTTATTTTTTATTTGTTTATTTAAATGAAGTCGACCAGTTGCCTGCCCTTCCTTCCATTATCCGTCCCCGAGACAAACTGAACAAAGTTCTGAGGTCGACCTTGTAAAGATAAGGATTCAGGTCTGTCTGCTGTTTACCTTTGCTCCTGCGCGCACTGCCCTTCTCTCCACATTTATGTGTTTGTTTGTTTGTCTATCTAATCTTTTGGGTTTTTATTTCTAATGAGGTCGACCAGTTGTCTATTTATTATTTTTTTTACTACGCATCAAGCTGCGCTGCTTGTCTTTGCTCCTGTGTGCTCGCGCACTCTCGCCTTTTCCACTTATTTTTATTTTTGATTTATTTTTCAATTTTAAAAAAAAATACGCATCGTGCTGTGCTGTTTGTGTTTGCTTGAGTGCATTCGCCCTCTCGCTTTCTCCACTTTACAATTTTTTTGTTATTATTTATCTATTCCTGAGAGTTTATCTTATTTTTTATTTGTTTATTTAAATGAAGTCGACCAGTTGCCTGCCCTTCCTTCCATTATCCGTCACCGAGACAAACTGAACAAAGTTCTGAGGTCGACCTTGTAAAGATAAGGATTCAGGTCTGTCTGCTGTTTACCTTTGCTCCTGCGCGCACTGCCCTTCTCTCCACATTTATGTGTTTGTTTGTTTGTCTATCTAATCTTTTGGGTTTTTATTTCTAATGAGGTCGACCAGTTGTCTATTTATTATTTTTTTTACTACGCATCAAGCTGCGCTGCTTGTCTTTGCTCCTGTGTGCTCGCGCACTCTCGCCTTTTCCACTTATTTTTATTTTTGATTTATTTTTGATTTATTTTGTCAATTTAAAAAAAATACGCATGGTACTGTGCTGTTTGTGTTTGCTTGAGTGCATTCGCGCGCTCTCGCTTTCTCCACTTTACAATTTTTTTGTTATTATTTATCTATTCCTGAGAGTTTATCTTATTTTTTATTTGTTTATTTAAATGAAGTCGACCAGTTGCCTGCCCTTCCTTCCATTATACGTCACCGAGACAAACTGAACAAAGTTCTGAGGTCGACCTTGTAAAGATAAGGATTCAGGTCTGTCTGCTGTTTACCTTTGCTCCTGCGCGCACTGCCCTTCTCTCCACATTTATTTGTTTGTTTGTTTGTCTATCTAATCTTTTGGGTTTTTATTTCTAATGAGGTCGACCAGTTGTCTATTTATTATTTTTTTTACTACGCATCAAGCTGCGCTGCTTGTCTTTGCTCCTGTGTGCTCGCGCACTCTCGCCTTTTCCACTTATTTTTATTTTTGATTTATTTTTGATTTATTTTGTCAATTTAAAAAAAAAATACGCATGGTACTATGCTGTTTGTGTTTGCTTGAGTGCATTCGCCCGCTCTAGCTTTCTCCACTTTACAATTTTTTTGTTATTATTTATCTATTCCTGAGAGTTTATCTTATTTTTTATTTGTTTATTTAAATGAAGTCGACCAGTTGCCTGCCCTTCCTTCCATTATCCGTCACCGAGACAAACTGAACAAAGTTCTGAAGTCGACTTGTAAAGATAAGGATTCAGGTCTGTCTGCTGTTTACCTTTGCTCCTGTGCGCACTGCCCTTCTCTCCACATTTATGTGTTTGTTTCTTTGTCTATCTAATCTTTTGGGTTTTTATTTCTAATGAGGTCGACAAGTTGTCTATTTATTATTTTTTTTACTACGCATCAAGCTGCGCTGCTTGTCTTTGCTCCTGTGTGCTCGCGCACTCTCGCCTTTTCCACTTATTTTTATTTTTGATTTATTTTTGAATTATTTTGTCAATTTTAAAAAAAATACGCATCTTGCTGTGCTGTTTGTGTTTGCTTGAGTGCATTCGCGCGCTCTCGCTTTCTCCACTTTACAATTTTTTGTTATTATTTATCTATTCCTGAGAGTTTATCTTATTTTTTATTTGTTTATTTAAATGAAGTCGACCAGTTGCCTGCCCTTCCTTCCATTATCCGTCACCGAGACAAACTGAACAAAGTTCTGAGGTCGACCTTGTAAAGATAAGGATTCAGGTGTGTCTGCTGTTTACCTTTGCTCCTGCGCGCAGTGCCCTTCTCTCCACATTTATGTGTTTGTTTGTTTGTCTATCTAATCTTTTGGCTTTTTATTTCTAATGAGGTCGACCAGTTGTCTATTTATTATTTTTTTTACTACGCATCAAGCTGCGCTGCTTGTCTTTGCTCCTGTGTGCTCGCGCACTCTCCCCTTTTCCACTTATTTTTATTTTTGATTTATTTTTGATTTATTTCGTCAATATTAAAAAAAAAATACGCATCGTGCTGTGCTGTTTGTGTTTGCTTGAGTGCATTCGCCCGCTCTCGCTTTCTCCACTTTACAATTTTTTTGTTATTATTTATCTATTCCTGAGAGTTTATCTTATTTTTTATTTGTTTATTTAAATGAAGTCGACCAGTTGCCTGCCCTTCCTTCCATTATCCGTCACCGAGACAAACTGAACAAAGTTCTGAGGTCGACCTTGTAAAGATAAGGATTCAGGTCTGTCTGCTGTTTACCTTTGCTCCTGCGCGCACTGCCCTTCTCTCCACATTTATGTGTTTGTTTGTTTGTCTATCTAATCTTTGGGTTTTTATTTCTAATGAGGTCGACCAGTTGTCTATTTATTATTTTTTTTACTGCGCATCAAGCTGCGCTGCTTGTCTTTGCTCCTGTGTGCTCGCGCACTCTCGCCTTTTCCACTTATTTTTATTTTTGATTTATTTTTGATTTATTTTGTGAATTTAAAAAAAATACGCATCGTGCTGTGCTGTTTGTGTTTGCTTGAGTGCATTCGCGCGCTCTCGCTTTCTCCACTTTACAATTTTTTTTGTTATTATTTATCTATTCCTGAGAGTTTATCTTATTTTTTATTTGTTTATTTAAATGAAGAGGACCAGTTGCCTGCCCTTCCTTCCATTATCCGTCACCGAGACAAACTGAACAAAGTTCTGAGGTCGACCTTGTAAAGATAAGCATTCAGGTCTGTCTGCTGTTTACTTTTGCTCCTGCGCGCACTGCCCTTCTCTCCACATTTATGTGTTTGTTTGTTTGTCTATCTATTCTTTTGGGTTTTTATTTCTAATGAGGTCGACCAGTTGTCTATTTATTATTTTTTTTACTACGCATCAAGCTGCGCTGCTTGTCTTTGCTCCTGTGTGCTCGCGCACTCTCGCCTTTTCCACTTATTTTTATTTTTGATTAATTTTTGATTTATTTTGTCAAAATAAAAAAAAATACGCATCGTGCTGTGCTCTTTGTGTTTGCTTGAGTGCATTCGCGCGCTCTCGCTTTCTCCAATTTACAATATTTTTGTTATTATTTATCTATTCCTGAGAGTTTATCTTATTTTTTATTTGTTTATTTAAATGAAGTCGACCAGTTGCCTGCCCTTCCTTCCATTATCCGTCACCGAAACAAACTGAACAAAGTTCTGAGGTCGACCTTGTAAAGATAAGGATTCAGGTCTGTCTGCTGTTTACCTTTGCTCCTGCGCGCACTGCCCTTCTCTCCACATTTATGTGTTTGTTTGTCTATCTAATCTTTTGGGTTTTTATTTCTAATGAGGTCGACCAGTTGTCTATTTATTATTTTTTTTTACTACGCATCAAGCTGCGCTGCTTGTCTTTGCTCCTGTGTGCTCGCGCACTCTCGCCTTTTCCACTTATTTTTATTTTTGATTTATTTTTGATTTATTTTGTCAATTTAAAAAAATACGCATCGTGCTGTGCTGTTTGTGTTTGCTTGAGTGCATTCGCGCTCTCGCTTCTCCACTTTACATATTTTTTGTTATTATTTATCTATTCCTGAGAGTTTATCTTATTTTTTATTTGTTTATTTAAATGAAGTCGACCAGTTGCCTGCCCTTCCTTCCATTATCCGTCACCGAGACAAACTGAACAAAGTTCTGAGGTCGACCTTGTAAAGATAAGGATTCAGGTGTGTCTGCTGTTTACCTTTGCTCCTGCGCGCAGTGCCCTTCTCTCCACATTTATGTGTTTGTTTGTTTGTCTATCTAATCTTTTGGCTTTTTATTTCTAATGAGGTCGACCAGTTGTCTATTTATTATTTTTTTTACTACGCATCAAGCTGCGCTGCTTGTCTTTGCTCCTGTGTGCTCGCGCACTCTCCCCTTTTCCACTTATTTTTATTTTTGATTTATTTTTGATTTATTTCGTCAATATTAAAAAAAAAATACGCATCGTGCTGTGCTGTTTGTGTTTGCTTGAGTGCATTCGCCCGCTCTCGCTTTCTCCACTTTACAATTTTTTTGTTATTATTTATCTATTCCTGAGAGTTTATCTTATTTTTTATTTGTTTATTTAAATGAAGTCGACCAGTTGCCTGCCCTTCCTTCCATTATCCGTCACCGAGACAAACTGAACAAAGTTCTGAGGTCGACCTTGTAAAGATAAGGATTCAGGTCTGTCTGCTGTTTACCTTTGCTCCTGCGCGCACTGCCCTTCTCTCCACATTTATGTGTTTGTTTGTTTGTCTATCTAATCTTTGGGTTTTTATTTCTAATGAGGTCGACCAGTTGTCTATTTATTATTTTTTTTACTGCGCATCAAGCTGCGCTGCTTGTCTTTGCTCCTGTGTGCTCGCGCACTCTCGCCTTTTCCACTTATTTTTATTTTTGATTTATTTTTGATTTATTTTGTGAATTTAAAAAAAATACGCATCGTGCTGTGCTGTTTGTGTTTGCTTGAGTGCATTCGCGCGCTCTCGCTTTCTCCACTTTACAATTTTTTTTGTTATTATTTATCTATTCCTGAGAGTTTATCTTATTTTTTATTTGTTTATTTAAATGAAGAGGACCAGTTGCCTGCCCTTCCTTCCATTATCCGTCACCGAGACAAACTGAACAAAGTTCTGAGGTCGACCTTGTAAAGATAAGCATTCAGGTCTGTCTGCTGTTTACTTTTGCTCCTGCGCGCACTGCCCTTCTCTCCACATTTATGTGTTTGTTTGTTTGTCTATCTATTCTTTTGGGTTTTTATTTCTAATGAGGTCGACCAGTTGTCTATTTATTATTTTTTTTACTACGCATCAAGCTGCGCTGCTTGTCTTTGCTCCTGTGTGCTCGCGCACTCTCGCCTTTTCCACTTATTTTTATTTTTGATTAATTTTTGATTTATTTTGTCAAAATAAAAAAAAATACGCATCGTGCTGTGCTCTTTGTGTTTGCTTGAGTGCATTCGCGCGCTCTCGCTTTCTCCAATTTACAATATTTTTGTTATTATTTATCTATTCCTGAGAGTTTATCTTATTTTTTATTTGTTTATTTAAATGAAGTCGACCAGTTGCCTGCCCTTCCTTCCATTATCCGTCACCGAAACAAACTGAACAAAGTTCTGAGGTCGACCTTGTAAAGATAAGGATTCAGGTCTGTCTGCTGTTTACCTTTGCTCCTGCGCGCACTGCCCTTCTCTCCACATTTATGTGTTTGTTTGTCTATCTAATCTTTTGGGTTTTTATTTCTAATGAGGTCGACCAGTTGTCTATTTATTATTTTTTTTTACTACGCATCAAGCTGCGCTGCTTGTCTTTGCTCCTGTGTGCTCGCGCACTCTCGCCTTTTCCACTTATTTTTATTTTTGATTTATTTTTGATTTATTTTGTCAATTTAAAAAAATACGCATCGTGCTGTGCTGTTTGTGTTTGCTTGAGTGCATTCGCGCTCTCGCTTCTCCACTTTACATATTTTTTGTTATTATTTATCTATTCCTGAGAGTTTATCTTATTTTTTATTTGTTTATTTAAATGAATTCGACCAGTTGCCTGCCCTTCCTTCCATTATCCGTCACCGAGACAAACTGAACAAAGTTCTGAGGTCGACCTTGTAAAGATAAGGATTCAGGTCTGTCTGCTGTTTACCTTTGCTCCTGCGCGAACTGCCCTTCTCTCCACATTTATATGTTTGTTGGTTTATCTATCTATACTTTGGGTTTTTATTTCAAATGAGGTCGACCAGTTGTCTATTTATTATTTTTTTTACTACGCATCAAGCTGCGCTGCTTGTCTTTGCTCCTGTGTGCTCGCGCCCTCTCGCCTTTTCCACTTATTTTTATTTTTGATTTATTTTTGATTTATTTTGTCAATTTAAAAAAAAATACGCATCGTGCTGTACTGTTTGTGTTTGCTTGAGTGCATTCGCGCGCTCTCGCTTTCTCCTCTTTACAATTTTTTTGTTATTATTTATCTATTCCTGAGAGTTTATCTTATTTTTTATTTGTTTATTTAAATGAAGTCGACCAGTTGCCTGCCCTTCCTTCCATTATCCGTCACCGGGACAAACTGAACAAAGTTCTGAGTTCGACCTTGTAAAGATAAGGATTCAGGTCTGTCTGCTGTTTACCTTTGCTCCTGCGCGCACTGCCCTTCTCTCCACATTTATGTGTTTGTTTATCTATCTAATCTTTTTCTAATGAGGTCGACCAGTTGTCTATTAATTATTTTTTTTACTACGCATCAAGCTGCGCTGCTTGTCTTTGCTCCTGTGTGCTCGCGCACTCTCGCCTTTTCCACTTATTTTTATTTTTGATTTATTTTTGGTTTATTTTGTCAATTTAAAAAAAATATGCATCGTGCTGTGCTGTTTGTGTTTGCTTGAGTGCATTCGCGTGCTCTCGCTTTCTCCACTTTACAATTTTTTTGTTATTATTTATCTATTCCTGAGAGTTTATCTTATTTTTTATTTGTTTATTTAAATGAAGTCGACCAGTTGCCTGCCCTTCCTTCCATTATCCGTCACCGAGACAAACTGAACAAAGTTCTGAGGTCGACCTTGTAAAGATAAGGATTCAGGTCTGTCTACTGCTTACTTTGCTCCTGCGCGCACTGCCGTTCTCTGCACATTTATGTGTTTGTTTGTTTGTCTATCTAATCTTTTGGGTTTTTATTTCTAATGAGGTCGACCAGTTGACTATTTATTATTTTTTTTACTACGCATCAAGCTGCGCTGCTTGTCTTTGCTCCTGTGTGCTCGCGCACTCTCGCCTTTTCCACTTATTTTTATTTTTGATTTATTTTTGATTTATTTTGTCAATTTTAAAAAAAAATACGCATCGTGCTGTGCTGTTTGTGTTTGCTTGAGTGCATTCGCGCGCTCTCGCTTTCTCCACTTTACAATTTTTTTGTTATTATTTATCTATTCCTGAGAGTTTATCTTATTTTTTATTTGTTTATTTAAATGAAGTCGACCAGTTGCCTGCCCTTCCTTCCATCATCCGTCACCGAGACAAACTGAACAAAGTTCTGAGGTCGACATTGTAAAGATAAGGATTCAGGTCTGTCTGCTGTTTACCTTTGCTCCTGCGCGCACTGCCCTTCTCTCCACATTTATGTGTTTGTTTGTTTGTCTATCTAATCTTTTGGGTTTTTATTTCTAATGAGGTCGACCAGTTGTCTATTTATTATTTTTTTTACTACGCATCAAGCTGCGCTGCTTGTCTTTGCTCCTGTGTGCTCGCGCACTCTCGCCTTTTCCACTTATTTTTATTTTTGATTTATTTTTGATTTATTTTGTCAATTAAAAAAAATGCGCATCGTGCTGTGCTGTTTGTGTTTGCTTGAGTGCATTCGCGCGCTCTCGCTTTCTCCACTTTACAATTTTTTTGTTATTATTTATCTATTCCTGAGGGTTTATCTTATTTTTTATTTGTTTATTTAAATGAAGTCGACCAATTGCCTGCCCTTCCTTCCATTATCCGTCACCGAGACAAACTGAACAAAGTTCTGAGGTCGACCTTTTAAAGATAAGGATTCAGGTCTGTCTGCTGTTTACCTTTGCTCCTGCGCGCACTGCCCTTCTCTCCACATTTATGTGTTTGTTTGTTTGTCTATCTAATCTTTTGGGTTTTTATTTCTAATGAGGTCGACCAGTTGTCTATTTATTATTTTTTTTTACTACGCATCAAGCTGCGCTGCTTGTCTTTGCTCCTGTGTGCTCGCGCACTCTCGCCTTTTCCACTTATTTTTATTTTTGATTTATTTTGTCAATTTTAAAAAAAAATACGCATCGTGCTGTGCTGTTTGTGTTTGCTTGAGTGCATTCGCGCGCTCTCGCTTTCTCCACTTTACAATTTTTTTGTTATTATTTATCTATTCCTGAGAGTTTATCTTATTTTTTATTTGTTTATTTAAATGAAGTCGACCAGTTGCCTGCCCTTCCTTCCATTATCCGTCACCGAGACAAACTGAACAAAGTTCTGAGGTCGACCTTGTAAAGATAAGGATTCAGGTCTGTCTGCTGTTTACCTTTGCTCCTGCGCGCACTGCCCTTCTCTCCACATTTATGTGTTTGTTTGTTTGTCTATCTAATCTTTGGGTTTTTATTTCTAATGAGGTCGACCAGTTGTCTATTTATTATTTTTTTTACTACGCATCAAGCTGCGCTGCTTGTCTTTGCTCCTGTGTGCTCGCGCACTCTCGCCTTTTCCACTTATTTTTATTTTTGATTTATTTTTGATTTATTTTGTCAATTTAAAAAAAATACGCATGGTACTGTGCTGTTTGTGTTTGCTTGAGTGCATTCGCGCGCTCTCGCTTTCTCCACTTTACAATTTTTTTGTTATTATTTATCTATTCCTGAGAGTTTATCTTATTTTTTATTTGTTTATTTAAATGAAGTCGACCAGTTGCCTGCCCTTCCTTCCATTATCCGTCACCGAGACAAACTGAACAAAGTTCTGAGGTCGACCTTGTAAAGATAAGGATTCAGGTCTGTCTGCTGTTTACCTTTGCTCCTGCGCGCACTGCCCTTCTCTCCACATTTATGTGTTTGTTTGTTTGTCTATCTAATCTTTTGGGTTTTTATTTCTAATGAGGTCGACCAGTTGTCTATTTATTATTTTTTTTACTACGCATCAAGCTGCGCTGCTTGTCTTTGCTCCTGTGTGCTCGCGCACTCTCGCCTTTTCCACTTATTTTTATTTTTGATTTATTTTTTCAATTTAAAAATAAATACGCAACGTGCTGTGCTGTTTGTCTTTGCTTGAGTGCATTCGCGCGCTCTCGCTTTCTCCACTTTACAATTTTTTTGTTATTATTTATCTATTCCTGAGAGTTTATCTTATTTTTTATTTGTTTATTTAAATGAAGTGGACCAGTTGCCTGCCCTTCCTTCCATTATCCGTCACCGAGACAAACTGAACAAAGTTCTGAGGTCGACCTTGTAAAGATAAGGATCCAGGTCTGTCTGCTGTTTACCTTTGCTCCTGCGCGCACTGCCCTTCTCTCCACATTTATGTGTTTGTTTGTTTGTCTATCTAATCTTTTGGGTTTTTATTTCTAATGAGGTCGACCAGTTGTCTATTTATTATTTTTTTTACTACGCATCAAGCTGCGCTGCTTGTCTTTGCTCCTGTGTGCTCGCGCACTCTCGCCTTTTCCACTTATTTTTATTTTTGATTTATTTTTTATTTATTTTGTCAATTTAAAAAAAAATACGCATGGTACTGTGCTGTTTGTGTTTGCTTGAGTGCATTCGCGCGCTCTCGCTTTCTCCACTTTACAATTTTTTTGTTATTATTTATCTATTCCTGAGAGTTTATCTTATTTTTTATTTGTTTATTTAAATGAAGTCGACCAGTTGCCTGCCCTTCCTTCCATTATCCGTCACCGAGACAAACTGAACAAAGTTCTGAGGTCGACCTTGTAAAGATAAGGATTCAGGTCTGTCTGCTGTTTACCTTTGCTCCTGCGCGCACTGCCCTTCTCTCCACATTTATGTGTTTGTTTGTTTGTCTATCTAATCTTTTGGGTTTTTATTTCTAATGAGGTCGCCCAGTTGTCTATTTATTATTTTTTTTACTACGCATCAAGCTGCGCTGCTTGTCTTTGCTCCTGTGTGCTCGCGCACTCTCGCCTTTTCCACTTATTTTTATTTTTGATTTATTTTTGATTTATTTTGTCAATTTAAAAAAAAATACGCATCGTGCTGTGCTGTTTGTGTTTGCTTGAGTGCATTCGCCCGCTCTAGCTTTCTCCACTTTACAATTTTTTTGTTATTATTTATCTATTCCTGAGAGTTTATCTTATTTTTTATTTGTTTATTTAAATGAAGTCGACCAGTTGCCTGCCCTTCCTTCCATTATCCGTCACCGAGACAAACTGAACAAAGTTCTGAGGTCGACTTGTAAAGATAAGGATTCAGGTCTGTCTGCTGTTTACCTTTGCTCCTTTGCGCACTGCCCTTCTCTCCACATTTATGTGTTTGTTTCTTTGTCTATCTAATCTTTTGGGTTTTTATTACTAATGAGGTCGACCAGTTGTCTATTTATTATTTTTTTTACTACGCATCAAGCTGCGCTGCTTGTCTTTGCTCCTGTGTGCTCGCGCACTCTCGCCTTTTCCACTTATTTTTATTTTTGATTTATTTTGTCAATTAAAAAAAATACGCATAGTGCTGTGCTGTTTGTGTTTGCTTGAGTGCATTCGCGCGCTCTCGCTTTCTCCACTTTAGAATATTTTTGTTATTATTTATCTATTCCTGAGAGTTTATCTTATTTTTTATTTGTTTATTTAAATGAAGTCGACCAGTTGCCTGCCCTTCCTTCCATTATCCGTCACCGAGACAAACTGAACAACGTTCTGAGGTCGACCTCGTAAAGATAAGGATTCAGGTCTGTCTGCTGTTTACCTTTGCTCCTGCGCGCACTGCCCTTCTCTCCACATTTATGTGTTTGTTTGTTTGTCTATCTAATCTTTTGGGTTTTTATTTCTAATGAGGTCGACCAGTTGTCTATTTATTATTTTTTTTACTACGCATCAAGCTGCGCTGCTTGTCTTTGCTCCTGTGTGCTCGCGCACTCTCGCCTTTTCCACTTATTTTTATTTTTGATTTATTTTGTCAATTTTAAAAAAAATACGCATCGTGCTGTGCTGTTTGTGTTTGCTTGAGTGCATTCGCGCGCTCTCGCTTTCTCCACTTTACAATTTTTTTGTTATTATTTATCTATTCCTGAGAGTTTATCTTAATTTTTATTTGTTTATTTAAATGAAGTCGACCAGTTGCCTGCCCTTCCTTCCATTATCCGTCACCGAGACAAACTGAACAAAGTTCTCAGGTCGACTTGTAAAGATAAGGATTCAGGTCTGTCAGCTGTTTACCTTTGCTCCTGTGCGCACTGCCCTTCTCTCCACATTTATGTGTTTGTTTGTTTGTCTATCTAATCTTTTGGGTTTTTATTTCTAATGAGGTCGACCAGTTGTCTATTTATTATTTTTTTTACTACGCATCAAGCTGCGCTGCTTGTCTTTGCTCCTGTGTGCTCGCGCACTCTCGCCTTTTCCACTTATTTTTATTTTTGATTTATTTTGTCAATTTTAAAAAAAAATACGCATCGTGCTGTGCTGTTTGTGTTTGCGTGAGTGCATTCGCGCGCTCTCGCTTTCTCCACTTTACAATTTTTTTGTTATTATTTATCTATTCCTGAGAGTTTATCTTATTTTTTATTTGTTTATTTAAATGAAGTCGACCAGTTGCCTGCCCTTCCTTCCATTATCCGTCCCCGAGACAAACTGAACAAAGTTCTGAGGTCGACCTTGTAAAGATAAGGATTCAGGTCTGTCTGCTGTTTACCTTTGCTCCTGCGCGCACTGCCCTTCTATCCACATTTATGTGTTTGTTTGTTTATCTATCTAATCTTTTGGGTTTTTATTTCTAATGAGGTCGACCAGTTGTCTATTTATTATTTTTTTTACTACGCATCAAGCTGCGCTGCTTGTCTTTGCTCCTGTGTGCTCGCGCACTCTCGCCTTTTCCACTTATTTTTATTTTTGATTTATTTTGTCAATTAAAAAAAATACGCATCGTGCTGTGCTGTTTGTGTTTGCTTGAGTGCATTCGCGCGCTCTCGCTTTCTCCACTTTACAATTTTTTTGTTATTATTTATCTATTCCTGATAGTTTATCTTATTTTTTATTTGTTTATTTAAATGAAGTCGACCAGTTGCCTGCCCTTCCTTCCATTATCCGTCACCGAGACAAACTGAACAAAGTTCTGAGGTCGACCTTGTAAAGATAAGGATTCAGGTCTGTCTGCTGTTTACCTTTGCTCCTGCGCGCACTGCCCTTCTCTCCACATTTATGTGTTTGTTTGTTTGTCTATCTAATCTTTTGGGTTTTTATTTCTAATGAGGTCGACCAGTTGTCTATTTATTATTTTTTTTACTACGCATCAAGCTGCGCTGCTTGTCTTTGCTCCTGTGTGCTCGCGCACTCTCGCCTTTTCCACTTATTTTTATTTTTGATTTATTTTTGATTTATTTTGTCAATTAAAAAAAATACGCATCGTGCTGTGCTGTTTGTGTTTGCTTGAGTGCATTCGCGCGCTCTCGCTTTCTCCACTTTACAATTTTTTTGTTATTATTTATCTATTCCTGAGAGTTTATCTTATTTTTTATTTGTTTATTTAAATGAAGTCGACCAGTTGCCTGCCCTTCCTTCCATTATCCGTCACCGAGACAAACTGAACAAAGTTCTGAGGTCGACCTTGTAAAGATAAGGATTCAGGTCTGTCTGCTGTTTACCTTTGCTCCTGCGCGCACTGCCCTTCTCTCCACATTTATGTGTTTGTTTGTTTGTCTATCTAATCTTTTGGGTTTTTATTTCTAATGAGGTCGACCAGTTGTCTATTTATTATTTTTTTTACTACGCATCAAGCTGCGCTGCTTGTCTTTGCTCCTGTGTGCTCGCGCACTCTCGCCTTTTCCACTTATTTTCATTTTTGATTTATTTTTGATTTATTTTGTCAATTTAAAAAAAATACGCATCGTGCTGTGCTGTTTGTGTTTGCTTGAGTGCATTCGCGCGCTCTCGCTTTCTCCACTTTACAATTTTTTTGTTATTATTTATCTATTCCTGAGAGTTTATCTTATTTTTTATTTGTTTATTTAAATGAAGTCGACCAGTTGCCTGCCCTTCCTTCCATTATCCGTCACCGAGACAAACTGAACAAAGTTCTGAGGTCGACCTTGTAAAGATAAGGATTCAGGTCTGTCTGCTGTTTACCTTTGCTCCTGCGCGCACTGCCCTTCTCTCCACATTTATGTGTTTGTTTGTTTGTCTATCTAATCTTTTGGGTTTTTATTTCTAATGAGGTCGACCAGTTGTCTATTTATTATTTTTTTTTACTACGCATCAAGCTGCGCTGCTTGTCTTTGCTCCTGTGTGCTCGCGCACTCTCGCCTTTTCCACTTATTTTTATTTTTTTTGATTTATTTTGTCAATTTTAAAAAAAAATACGCATCGTGCTGTGCTGTTTGTGTTTGCTTGAGTGCATTCGCGCGCTCTCGCTTTCTCCACTTTACAATTTTTTTGTTATTATTTATCTATTCCTGAGAGTTTATCTTATTTTTTATTTGTTTATTTAAATGAAGTCGACCAGTTGCCTGCCCTTCCTTCCATTATCCGTCACCGAGACAAACTGAACAAAGTTCTGAGGTCGACCTTGTAAAGATAAGGATTCAGGTCTGTCTGCTGTTTACCTTTGCTCCTGCGCGCACTGCCCTTCTCTCCACATTTATGTGTTTGTTTGTTTGTCTATCTAATCTTTTGGGTTTTTATTTCTAATGAGGTCGACCAGTTGTCTATTTATTATTTTTTTTACTACGCATCAAGCTGCGCTGCTTGTCTTTGCTCCTGTGTGCTCGCGCACTCTCGCCTTTTCCACTTATTTTTATTTTTGATTTATTTTTGATTTATTTTGTCAATTTAAAAAAAATACGCATCGTGCTGTGCTGTTTGTGTTTGCTTGAGTGCATTCGCGCGCTCTCGCTTTCTCCACTTTACAATTTTTTTGTTATTATTTATCTATTCCTGAGAGTTTATCTTATTTTTTATTTGTTTATTTAAATGAAGTCGACCAGTTGCCTGCCCTTCCTTCCATTATCCGTCACCGAGACAAACTGAACAAAGTTCTGAGGTCGACCTTGTAAAGATAAGGATTCAGGTCTGTCTGCTGTTTACCTTTGCTCCTGCGCGCACTGCCCTTCTCTCCACATTTATGTGTTTGTTTGTTTGTCTATCTAATCTTTTGGGTTTTTATTTCTAATGAGGTCGACCAGTTGTCTATTTATTATTTTTTTTACTACGCATCAAGCTGCGCTGCTTGTCTTTGCTCCTGTGTGCTCGCGCACTCTCGCCTTTTCCACTTATTTTTATTTTTGATTTATTTTTGTTTATTTTGTCAATTTAAAAAAAATACGCATCGTGCTGTGCTGTTTGTGTTTGCTTGAGTGCATTCGCGCGCTCTCGCTTTCTCCACTTTACAATTTTTTTGTTATTATTTATCTATTCCTGAGAGTTTATCTTATTTTTTATTTGTTTATTTAAATGAAGTCGACCAGTTGCCTGCCCTTCCTTCCATTATCCGTCACCGAGACAAACTGAACAAAGTTCTGAGGTCGACCTTGTAAAGATAAGGATTCAGGTCTGTCTGCTGTTTACCTTTGCTCCTGCGCGCACTGCCCTTCTCTCCACATTTATGTGTTTGTTTGTTTGTCTATCTAATCTTTTGGGTTTTTATTTCTAATGAGGTCGACCAGTTGTCTATTTATTATTTTTTTTACTACGCATCAAGCTGCGCTGCTTGTCTTTGCTCCTGTGTGCTCGCGCACTCTCGCCTTTTCCACTTATTTTTATTTTTGATTTATTTTGTCAATTTTTAAAAAAAATACGCATCGTGCTGTGCTGTTTGTGTTTGCTTGAGTGCATTCGCGCGCTCTCGCTTTCTCCACTTTACAATTTTTTTGTTATTATTTATCTATTCCTGAGAGTTTATCTTATTTTTTATTTGTTTATTTAAATGAAGTCGACCAGTTGCCTGCCCTTCCTTCCATTATCCGTCACCGAGACAAACTGAACAAAGTTCTGAGGTCGACCTTGTAAAGATAAGGATTCAGGTCTGTCTGCTGTTTACCTTTGCTCCTGCGCGCACTGCCCTTCTCTCCACATTTATGTGTTTGTTTGTTTGTCTATCTAATCTTTTGGGTTTTTATTTCTAATGAGGTCGACCAGTTGTCTATTTATTATTTTTTTTACTACGCATCAAGCTGCGCTGCTTGTCTTTGCTCCTGTGTGCTCGCGCACTCTCGCCTTTTCCACTTATTTTTATTTTTGATTTATTTTTCAATTTTAAAAAAAAATACGCATCGTGCTGTGCTGTTTGTGTTTGCTTGAGTGCATTCGCCCTCTCGCTTTCTCCACTTTACAATTTTTTTGTTATTATTTATCTATTCCTGAGAGTTTATCTTATTTTTTATTTGTTTATTTAAATGAAGTCGACCAGTTGCCTGCCCTTCCTTCCATTATCCGTCACCGAGACAAACTGAACAAAGTTCTGAGGTCGACCTTGTAAAGATAAGGATTCAGGTCTGTCTGCTGTTTACCTTTGCTCCTGCGCGCACTGCCCTTCTCTCCACATTTATGTGTTTGTTTGTTTGTCTATCTAATCTTTTGGGTTTTTATTTCTAATGAGGTCGACCAGTTGTCTATTTATTATTTTTTTTACTACGCATCAAGCTGCGCTGCTTGTCTTTGCTCCTGTGTGCTCGCGCACTCTCGCCTTTTCCACTTATTTTTATTTTTGATTTATTTTTGATTTATTTTGTCAATTTAAAAAAAATACGCATGGTACTGTGCTGTTTGTGTTTGCTTGAGTGCATTCGCGCGCTCTCGCTTTCTCCACTTTACAATTTTTTTGTTATTATTTATCTATTCCTGAGAGTTTATCTTATTTTTTATTTGTTTATTTAAATGAAGTCGACCAGTTGCCTGCCCTTCCTTCCATTATCCGTCACCGAGACAAACTGAACAAAGTTCTGAGGTCGACCTTGTAAAGATAAGGATTCAGGTCTGTCTGCTGTTTACCTTTGCTCCTGCGCGCACTGCCCTTCTCTCCACATTTATGTGTTTGTTTGTTTGTCTATCTAATCTTTTGGGTTTTTATTTCTAATGAGGTCGACCAGTTGTCTATTTATTATTTTTTTTACTACGCATCAAGCTGCGCTGCTTGTCTTTGCTCCTGTGTGCTCGCGCACTCTCGCCTTTTCCACTTATTTTTATTTTTGATTTATTTTTGATTTATTTTGTCAATTTAAAAAAAAATACGCATCGTGCTGTGCTGTTTGTGTTTGCTTGAGTGCATTCGCGCGCTCTCGCTTTCTCCACTTTACAATTTTTTTGTTATTATTTATCTATTCCTGAGAGTTTATCTTATTTTTTATTTGTTTATTTAAATGAAGTCGACCAGTTGCCTGCCCTTCCTTCCATTATCCGTCACCGAGACAAACTGAACAAAGTTCTGAGGTCGACTTGTAAAGATAAGGATTCAGGTCTGTCTGCTGTTTACCTTTGCTCCTGCGCGCACTGCCCTTCTCTCCACATTTATGTGTTTGTTTCTTTGTCTATCTAATCTTTTGGGTTTTTATTTCTAATGAGGTCGACCAGTTGTCTATTTATTATTTTTTTTACTACGCATCAAGCTGCGCTGCTTGTCTTTGCTCCTGTGTGCTCGCGCACTCTCGCCTTTTCCACTTATTTTTATTTTTGATTTATTTTTGATTATTTTGTCAATTTAAAAAAATACGCATCGTGCTGTGCTGTTTGTGTTTGCTTGAGTGCATTCGCGCGCTCTCGCTTTCTCCACTTTACAATTTTTTGTTATTATTTATCTATTCCTGAGAGTTTATCTTATTTTTTATTTGTTTATTTAAATGAAGTCGACCAGTTGCCTGCCCTTCCTTCCATTATCCGTCACCGAGACAAACTGAACAAAGTTCTGAGGTCGACCTTGTAAAGATAAGGATTCAGGTGTGTCTGCTGTTTACCTTTGCTCCTGCGCGCAGTGCCCTTCTCTCCACATTTATGTGTTTGTTTGTTTGTCTATCTAATCTTTTGGCTTTTTATTTCTAATGAGGTCGACCAGTTGTCTATTTATTATTTTTTTTACTACGCATCAAGCTGCGCTGCTTGTCTTTGCTCCTGTGTGCTCGCGCACTCTCCCCTTTTCCACTTATTTTTATTTTTGATTTATTTTTGATTTATTTCGTCAATATTAAAAAAAAAATACGCATCGTGCTGTGCTGTTTGTGTTTGCTTGAGTGCATTCGCCCGCTCTCGCTTTCTCCACTTTACAATTTTTTTGTTATTATTTATCTATTCCTGAGAGTTTATCTTATTTTTTATTTGTTTATTTAAATGAAGTCGACCAGTTGCCTGCCCTTCCTTCCATTATCCGTCACCGAGACAAACTGAACAAAGTTCTGAGGTCGACCTTGTAAAGATAAGGATTCAGGTCTGTCTGCTGTTTACCT
>NW_025959888.1:66586-108057 GCF_023159225.1 Perognathus longimembris pacificus | reverse complement strand
TTTGTTATTATTTATCTATTCCTGAGAGTTTATCTTATTTTTATTTGTTTATTTAAATGAAGTCGACCAGTTGCCTGCCCTTCCTTCCATTATCCGTCACCGAGACAAACAGAACAAAGTTCTGAGGTCGACCTTGTAAAGATAAGGATTCAGGTCTGTCTGCTGTTTACCTTTGCTCCTGGGCGCACTGCCCTTCTCTCCACATTTATGTGTTTGTTTGTTTGTCTATCTAATCTTTTGGGTTTTTATTTCTAATGAGGTCGACCAGTTGTCTATTTATTATTTTTTTTACTACGCATCAAGCTGCGCTGCTTGTCTTTGCTCCTGTGTGCTCGCGCACTCTCGCCTTTTCCACTTATTTTTATTTTTGATTTATTTTTTATTGATTTTGTCAATTTAAAAAAAAATACGCATCGTGCTGTGCTGTTTGTGTTGCTTGAGTGCATTCGCGCGCTCTCGCTTTCTCCACTTACAATTTTTTTGTTATTATTTATCTATTCCTGAGAGTTTATCTTATTTTTTATTTGTTTATTTAAATGAAGTCGACCAGTTGCCTGCCCTTCCTTCCATTATCCGTCACCGAGACAAACTGAACAAAGTTCTGAGGTCGACCTTGTAAAGATAAGGATTCAGGTCTGTCTGCTGTTTACCTTTGCTCCTGCGCGCACTGCCCTTCTCTCCACATTATGTGTTTGTTTGTTTGTCTATCTAATCTTTTGGGTTTTTATTTCTAATGAGGTCGACCAGTTGTCTATTTATTATTTTTTTTACTACGCATCAAGCTGCGCTGCTTGTCTTTGCTCCTGTGTGCTCGCGCACTCTCGCCTTTTCCACTTATTTTTATTTTTGATTTATTTTTTATTTATTTTGTCAATTTAAAAAAAAATACGCATCTTGCTGTGCTGTTTGTGTTTGCTTGAGTGCATTCGCGCGCTCTCGCTTTCTCCACTTTACAATTTTTTTGTTATTATTTATCTATTCCTGAGAGTTTATCTTATTTTTATTTGTTTATTTAAATGAAGTCAACCAGTTGCCTGCCCTTCCTTCCATTATCCGTCACCGAGACAAACTGAACAAAGTTCTGAGGTCGACCTTGTAAAGATAAGGATTCAGGTCTGTCTGCTGTTTACCTTTGCTCCTGCGCCCACTGCCCTTCTCTCCACATTTATGTGTTTGTTTGTTTGTCTATCTAATCTTTTGGGTTTTATTTCTAATGAGGTCGACCAGTTGTCTATTTATTATTTTTTTTACTACCCATCAACCTGCGCTGCTTGTCTTTGCTCCTGTGTGCTCGGGCACTCTCGCCTTTTCCACTTATTTTTATTTTTGATTTATTTTTTCAATTTAAAAAAAAAATACGCATCGTGCTGTGCTGTTTTTGTTTGCTTGAGTTCATTCGCGCGCTCTCGCTTTCTCCACTTTACAATTTTTTTGTTATTATTTATCTATTCCTGAGAGTTTATCTTATTTTTTATTTGTTTATTTAAATGAAGTCGAACCAGTTGCCTGCCCTTCCTTCCATTATAAGTCACCGAGACAAACTGAACAAAGTTCTGAGGTCGACCTTGTAAAGATAAGGATTCAGGTCTGTCTGCTGTTTACCTTTGCTCCTGCACGCACTGCCCTTCTCTCCACATTTATGTGTTTGTTTGTTTGTCTATCTAATCTTTTGGGTTTTTATTTCTAATGAGGTCGACCAGTTGTCTATTTATTATTTTTTTTACTACGCATCAAGCTGCGCTACTTGTCTTTGCTCCTGTGTGCTCGCGCACTGTCGCCTTTTCCACTTATTTTTATTTTTGATTTATTTTTTATTTATTTTGTCAATTTAAAAAAAATTACGCATCTTGCTGTGCTGTTTGTGTTTGCTTGAGTGCATTCGCGCGCTCTCGCTTTCTCCACTTTACAATTTTTTTGTTATTATTTATCTATTCCTGAGAGTTTATCTTATTTTTATTTGTTTATTAAAATGAAGTCAACCAGTTGCCTGCCCTTCCTTCCATTATCCGTCACCGAGACAAACTGAACAAAGTTCTGAGGTCGACCTTGTAAAGATAAGGATTCAGGTCTGTCTCCTGTTTACCTTTGCTCCTGCGCGCACTGCCCTTCTCTCCACATTTATGTGTTTGTTTGTTTGTCTATCTAATCTTTTGGGTTTTTATTTCTAATGAGGTCGACCAGTTCTCTATTTATTATTTTTTTTTACTACGCATCAACCTGCGCTGCTTGTCTTTGCTCCTGTGTGCTCGGGCACTCTCGCCTTTTTCCACTTATTTTTATTTTTGATTTATTTTTTCAATTTTAAAAAAAATACGCATCGTGCTGTGCTGTTTGTGTTTGCTTGAGTGCATTAGCGCGCTCTCGCTTTCTCCACTTTACAATTTTTTTGTTATTATTTATCTATTCCTGAGAGTTTATCTTATTTTTTATTTGTTTATTTAAATGAAGTCGACCAGTTGCCTGCCCTTCCTTCCATTATCCGTCACCGAGACAAACAGAACAAAGTTCTGAGGTCGACCTTGTAAAGATAAGGATTCAGGTCTGTCTGCTGTTTACCTTTGCTCCTGGGCGCACTGCCCTTCTCTCCACATTTATGTGTTTGTTTGTTTGTCTATCTAATCTTTGGGTTTTTATTTCTAATGAGGTCGGCCAGTTGTCTATTTATTATTTTTTTTACTACGCATCAAGCTGCGCTGCTTGTCTTTGCTCCTGTGTGCTCGCGCACTCTCGCCTTTTCCACTTATTTTTATTTTGATTTATTTTTTATTGATTTTGTCAATTTAAAAAAAAAATACGCATCGTGCTGTGCTGTTTGTGTTTGCTTGAGTGCATTCGCGCGCTCTCGCTTTCTCCACTTACAATTTTTTTGTTATTATTTATCTATTCCTGAGAGTTTATCTTATTTTTATTTGTTTATTTAAACGAAGTCGACCAGTTGCCTGCCCTTCCTTCCATTATCCGTCACCGAGACAAACTGAACAAAGTTCTGAGGTCGACCTTGTAAAGATAAGGATTCAGGTCTGTCTGCTGTTTACCTTTGCTCTGCGCGCACTGCCCTTCTCTCCACATTTATGTGTTTGTTTGTTTGTCTATCTAATCTTTTGGGTTTTTATTTCTAATGAGGTCGACCAGTTGTCTATTTATTATTTTTTTTACTACGCATCAAGCTGCGCTGCTTGTCTTTGCTCCTGTGTGCTCGCGCACTCTCGCCTTTTCCACTTATTTTATTTTTGATTTATTTTTTATTTATTTTGTCAATTTAAAAAAAAATACGCATCTTGCTGTGCTGTTTGTGTTTGCTTGAGTGCATTCGCGCGCTCCTCGCTTTCTCCACTTTACAATTTTTTTGTTATTATTTATCTATTCCTGAGAGTTTATCTTATTTTTATTTGTTTATTTAAATGAAGTCAACCAGTTGCCTGCCCTTCCTTCCATTATCCGTCACCGAGACAAACTGAACAAAGTTCTGAGGTCGACCTTGTAAAGATAAGGATTCAGGTCTGTCTGCTGTTTACCTTTGCTCCTGCGCGCACTGCCCTTCTCTCCACATTTATGTGTTTGTTTCTTTGTCTATCTAATCTTTTGGGTTTTTATTTCTAATGAGGTCGACCAGTTCTCTATTTATTATTTTTTTTACTACGCATCAACCTGCGCTGCTTGTCTTTGCTCCTGTGTGCTCGGGCACTCTCGCCTTTTCCACTTATTTTTATTTTTGATTTATTTTTTCAATTTAAAAAAAAAATACGCATCGTGCTGTGCTGTTTGTGTTTGCTTGAGTGCATTAGCGCGCTCTCGCTTTCTCCACTTTACAATTTTTTTGTTATTATTTATCTATTCCTGAGAGTTTATCTTATTTTTTATTTGTTTATTTAAATGAAGTCGACCAGTTGCCTGCCCTTCCTTCCATTATCCGTCACCGAGACAAACTGAACAAAGTTCTGAGGTCGACCTTGTAAAGATAAGGATTCAGGTCTGTCTGCTGTTTACCTTTGCTCCTGGGCGCACTGCCCTTCTCTCCACATTTATGTGTTTGTTTGTTTGTCTATCTAATCTTTTGGGTTTTTATTTCTAATGAGGTCGACCAGTTGTCTATTTATTATTTTTTTTACTACGCATCAAGCTGCGCTGCTTGTCTTTGCTCCTGTGTGCTCGCGCACCTCTCGCCTTTTCCACTTATTTTTATTTTTGATTTATTTTTTATTGATTTTGTCAATTTAAAAAAAAATACGCATCGTGCTGTGCTGTTTGTGTTTGCTTGAGTGCATTCGCGCGCTCTCGCTTTCTCCACTTTACAATTTTTTTGTTATTATTTATCTATTCCTGAGAGTTTATCTTATTTTTTATTTGTTTATTTAAATGAAGTCGACCAGTTGCCTGCCCTTCCTTCCATTATCCGTCACCGAGACAAACTGAACAAACTTCTGAGGTCGACCTTGTAAAGATAAGGATTCAGGTCTGTCTGCTGTTTACCTTTGCTTCTGCGCGCACTGCCCTTCTCTCCACATTTATGTGTTTGTTTGTTTGTCTATCTAATCTTTTGGGTTTTTATTTCTAATGAGGTCGCCCAGTTGTCTATTTATTATTTTTCTTACTACGCATCAAGCTGCGCTGCTTGTCTTTGCTCCTGTGTGCTCGCGCACTCTCGCCTTTTCCACTTATTTTTATTTTTGATTTATTTTTTATTTATTTTGTCAATTTAAAAAAAAATACGCATCTTGCTGTGCTGTTTGTGTTTGCTTGAGAGCATTCGCGCGCTCTCGCTTTCTCCACTTTACAATTTTTTTGTTATTATTTATCTATTCCTGAGAGTTTATCTTATTTTTATTTGTTTATTTAATGAAGTCAACCAGTTGCCTGCCCTTCCTTCCTTATCCGTCACCGAGACAAACTGAACAAAGTTCTGAGGTCGACCTTGTAAAGATAAGGATTCAGGTCTGTCTGCTGTTTACCTTTGCTCCTGCGCGCACTGCCCTTCTCTCCACATTTATGTGTTTGTTTGTTTGTCTATCTAATCTTTTGGGTTTTTATTTCTAATGAGGTCGACCAGTTGTCTATTTATTATTTTTTTACTACCCATCAACCTGCGCTGCTTGTCTTTGCTCCTGTGTGCTCGGGCACTCTCGCCTTTTCCACTTATTTTTATTTTTGATTTATTTTTTCAATTTAAAAAAAAAATACGCATCGTGCTGTGCTGTTTTTGTTTGCTTGAGTTCATTCGCGCGCTCTCGCTTTCTCCACTTTACAATTTTTTTGTTATTATTTATCTATTCCTGAGAGTTTATCTTATTTTTTATTTGTTTATTTAAATGAAGTCGACCAGTTGCCTGCCCTTCCTTCCATTATAAGTCACCGAGACAAACTGAACAAAGTTCTGAGGTCGACCTTGTAAAGATAAGGATTCAGGTCTGTCTGCTGTTTACCTTTGCTCCTGCCCGCACTGCCCTTCTCTCCACATTTATTGTGTTTGTTTGTTTGTCTATCTAATCTTTTGGGTTTTTATTTCTAATGAGGTCGACCAGTTGTCTATTATATTTTTTTTTACTACGCATCAAGCTGCGCTACTTGTCTTTGCTCCTGTGTGCTCGCGCACTGTCGCCTTTTCCACTTATTTTTTATTTTTGATTTATTTTTTATTTATTTTGTCAATTTAAAAAAAAAATACGCATCTTGCTGTGCTGTTTGTGTTTGCTTGAGTGCATTCGCGCGCTCTCGCTTTCTCCACTTTACATTTTTTTGTTATTATTTATCTATTCCTGAGAGTTTATCTTATTTTTATTTGTTTATTAAAATGAAGTCAACCAGTTGCCTGCCCTTCCTTCCATTATCCGTCACCGAGACAAACTGAACAAAGTTCTGAGGTCGACCTTGTAAAGATAAGGATTCAGGTCTGTCTGCTGTTTACCTTTGCTCCTGCGCGCACTGCCCTTCTCTCCACATTTATGTGTTTGTTTGTTTGTCTATCTAATCTTTTGGGTTTTTATTTCTAATGAGGTCGACCAGTTCTCTATTTATTATTTTTTTTTACTACGCATCAACCTGCGCTGCTTGTCTTTCCTCCTGTGTGCTCGGGCACTCTCGCCTTTTCCACTTATTTTTATTTTTGATTTTATATTTCAATTTAAAAAAAAAATACGCATCGTGCTGTGCTGTTTGTGTTTGCTTGAGTGCATTAGCGCGCTCTCGCTTTCTCCACTTTACAATTTTTTTGTTATTATTTATCTATTCCTGAGAGTTTATCTTATTTTTTATTTGTTTATTTAAATGAAGTCGACCAGTTGCCTGCCCTTCCTTCCATTATCCGTCACCGAGACAAACAGAACAAAGTTCTGAGGTCGACCTTGTAAAGATAAGGATTCAGGTCTGTCTGCTGTTTACCTTTGCTCCTGGGCGCACTGCCCTTCTCTCCACATTTATGTGTTTGTTTGTTTGTCTATCTAATCTTTTGGGTTTTTATTTCTAATGAGGTCGGCCAGTTGTCTATTTATTATTTTTTTTACTACGCATCAAGCTGCGCTGCTTGTCTTTGCTCCTGTGTGCTCGCGCACTCTCGCCTTTTCCACTTATTTTTATTTTTGATTTATTTTTTATTGATTTTGTCAATTTAAAAAAAATACGCATCGTGCTGTGCTGTTTGTGTTTGCTTGAGTGCATTCGCGCGCTCTCGCTTTCTCCACTTACAATTTTTTTGTTATTATTTATCTATTCCTGAGAGTTTATCTTATTTTTTATTTGTTTAATTTAAACGAAGTCGACCAGTTGCCTGCCCTTCCTTCCATTATCCGTCACCGAGACAAACTGAACAAAGTTCTGAGGTCGACCTTGTAAAGATAAGGATTCAGGTCTGTCTGCTGTTTACCTTTGCTCCTGCGCGCACTGCCCTTCTCTCCACATTTATGTGTTTGTTTGTTTGTCTATCTAATCTTTTGGGTTTTTATTTCTAATGAGGTCGACCAGTTGTCTATTATTATTTTTTTTACTACGCATCAAGCTGCGCTGCTTGTCTTTGCTCCTGTGTGCTCGCGCACTCTCGCCTTTTCCACTTATTTTTATTTTTGATTTATTTTTTATTTATTTTGTCAATTTAAAAAAAATATGCATCGTGCTGTGCTGTTTGTGTTTGCTTGAGTGCATTCACGCGCTCTCGCTTTCTCCACTTTACAATTTTTTTGTTATTATTTATCTATTCCTGAGAGTTTATCTTTTTTTTTATTTGTTTATTTAAATGAAGTCGACCAGTTGCCTCCCCTTCCTTCCATTATCCGTCACCGAGACAAACTGAACAAAGTTCTGAGGTCGACGTTGTAAAGATAAGGATTCAGGTCTGTCTGCTGTTTACCTTTGCTCCTGCGCGCACTGCCCTTCTCTCCACATTTATGTGTTTGTTTTGTTTGTCTATCTAATCTTTTGGGTTTTTATTTCTAATGAGGTCGACCAGTTGTCTATTTATTATTTTTTTTACTACCATCAACCTGCGCTGCTTGTCTTTGCTCCTGTGTGCTCGGGCACTCTCGCCTTTTCCACTTATTTTTATTTTTTGATTTATTTTTTCAATTTAAAAAAAAAATACGCATCGTGCTGTGCTGTTTTTGTTTGCTTGAGTTCATTCGCGCGCTCTCGCTTTCTCCACTTTACAATTTTTTTGTTATTATTTATCTATTCCTGAGAGTTTATCTTATTTTTTTATTTGTTTATTAAATGAAGTCGACCAGTTGGCCTGCCCTTCCTTCCATTATAAGTCACCGAGACAAACTGAACAAAGTTCTGAGGTCGACCTTGTAAAGATAAGGATTCAGGTCTGTCTGCTGTTTACCTTTGCTCCTGCCCGCACTGCCCTTCTCTCCACATTTATGTGTTTGTTTGTTTGTCTATCTAATCTTTTGGGTTTTATTTCTAATGAGGTCGACCAGTTGTCTGTTTATTATTTTTTTTACTACGCATCAAGCTGCGCTACTTGTCTTTGCTCCTGTGTGCTCGCGCACTGTCGCCTTTTCCACTTATTTTTATTTTTTATTTATTTTTTATTTATTTTGTCAATTTAAAAAAAATACGCATCTTGCTGTGCTGTTTGTGTTTGCTTGAGTGCATTCGCGCGCTCTCGCTTTCTCCACTTTACAATTTTTTTTGTTATTATTTATCTATTCCTGAGAGTTTATCTTATTTTTATTTGTTTATTTAAATGAAGTCAACCAGTTGCCTGCCCTTCCTTCCATTATCCGTCACCGAGACAAACTGAACAAAGTTCTGAGGTCGACCTTGTAAAGATAAGGATTCAGGTCTGTCTGCTGTTTACCTTTGCTCCTGCGCGCACTGCCCTTCTCTCCACATTTATGTGTTTGTTTGTTTGTCTATCTAATCTTTTGGGTTTTTATTTCTAATGAGGTCGACCAGTTCTCTATTTATTATTTTTTTTACTACGCATCAACCTGCGCTGCTTGTCTCTGCTCCTGTGTGCTCGGGCACTCTCGCCTTTTCCACTTATTTTTATTTTTGATTTATTTTTTCAATTTTAAAAAAAAATACGCATCGTGCTGTGCTGTTTGTGTTTGCTTGAGTGCATTAGCGCGCTCTCGCTTTCTCCACTTTACAATTTTTTTGTTATTATTTATCTATTCCTGAGAGTTTATCTTATTTTTTATTTGTTTATTTAAATGAAGTCGACCAGTTGCCTGCCCTTCCTTCCATTATCCGTCACCGAGACAAACAGAACAAAGTTCTGAGTTCGACCTTGTAAAGATAAGGATTCAGGTCTGTCTGCTGTTTACCTTTGTTCCTGGGCGCACTGCCCTTCTCTCCACATTTATGTGTTTGTTTGTTTGTCTATCTAATCTTTTGGGTTTTTATTTCTAATGAGGTCGACCAGTTGTCTATTTATTATTTTTTTTTACTACGCATCAAGCTGCGCTGCTTGTCTTTGCTCCTGTGTGCTCGCGCACTCTCGCCTTTTCCACTTATTTTTATTTTTGATTTATTTTTTATTGATTTTGTCAATTTAAAAAAAAATACGCATCGTGCTGTGCTGTTTGTGTTTGCTTGAGTGCATTCGCGCGCTCTCGCTTTCTCCACTTACAATTTTTTTGTTATTATTTATCTATTCCTGAGAGTTTATCTTATTTTTTATTTGTTTATTTAAATGAAGTCGACCAGTTGCCTGCCCTTCCTTCCATTATCCGTCACCGAGACAAACTGAACAAAGTTCTGAGGTCGACCTTGTAAAGATAAGGATTCAGGTCTGTCTGCTGTTTACCTTTGCTCCTGCGCGCACTGCCCTTCTCTCCACATTTATGTGTTTGTTTGTTTGTCTATCTAATCTTTTGGGTTTTTATTTCTAATGAGGTCGACCAGTTGTCTATTTATTATTTTTTTTTACTACCCATCAACCTGCGCTGCTTGTCTTTGCTCCTGTGTGCTCGGGCACTCTCGCCTTTTCCACTTATTTTCATTTTTGATTTATTTTTTCAATTTAAAAAAAAATACGCATCGTGCTGTGCTGTTTTTGTTTGCTTGAGTTCATTCGCGCGCTCTCGCTTTCTCCACTTTACAATTTTTTTGTTATTATTTATCTATTCCTGAGAGTTTATCTTATTTTTTATTTGTTTATTTAAATGAAGTCGACCAGTTGCCTGCCCTTCCTTCCATTATAAGTCACCGAGACAAACTGAACAAAGTTCTGAGGTCGACCTTGTAAAGATAAGGATTCAGGGTCTGTCTGCTGTTTACCTTTGCTCCTGCCCGCACTGCCCTTCTCTCCACATTTATGTGTTTGTTTGTTTGTCTATCTAATCTTTTGGGTTTTTATTTCTAATGAGGTCGACCAGTTGTCTATTTATTATTTTTTTTACTACGCATCAAGCTGCGCTACTTGTCTTTGCTCCTGTGTGCTCGCGCACTGTCGCCTTTTCCACTTATTTTTATTTTTGATTTATTTTTTATTTATTTTGTCAATTTAAAAAAAAATACGCATCTTGCTGTGCTGTTTGTGTTTGCTTGAGTGCATTCGCGCGCTCTCGCTTTCTCCACTTTACAATTTTTTTTGTTATTATTTATCTATTCCTGAGAGTTTATCTTATTTTTATTTGTTTATTTAAATGAAGTCAACCAGTTGCCTGCCCTTCCTTCCATTATCCGTCACCGAGACAAACTGAACAAAGTTCTGAGGTCGACCTTGTAAAGATAAGGATTCAGGTCTGTCTGCTGTTTACCTTTGCTCCTGCGCGCACTGCCCTTCTCTCCACATTTATGTGTTTGTTTGTTTTGTCTATCTAATCTTTTGGGTTTTTATTTCTAATGAGGTCGACCAGGTTCTCTATTTATTATTTTTTTTACTACGCATCAACCTGCGCTGCTTGTCTCTGCTCCTGTGTGCTCGGGCACTCTCGCCTTTTCCACTTTTTTTATTTTTGATTTATTTTTTCAATTTTAAAAAAAAATACGCATCGTGCTGTGCTGTTTGTGTTTGCTTGAGTGCATTAGCGCGCTCTCGCTTTCTCCACTTTACAATTTTTTTTGTTATTATTTATCTATTCCTGAGAGTTTATCTTATTTTTTATTTGTTTATTTAAATGAAGTCGACCAGTTGCCTGCCCTTCCTTCCATTATCCGTCACCGAGACAAACAGAACAAAGTTCTGAGTTCGACCTTGTAAAGATAAGGATTCAGGTCTGTCTGCTGTTTACCTTTGTTCCTGGGCGCACTGCCCTTCTCTCCACATTTATGTGTTTGTTTGTTTGTCTATCTAATCTTTTGGGTTTTTATTTCTAATGAGGTCGACCAGTTGTCTATTTATTATTTTTTTTACTACGCATCAAGCTGCGCTGCTTGTCTTTGCTCCTGTGTGCTCGCGCACTCTCGCCTTTTCCACTTATTTTTATTTTTGATTTATTTTTTATTGATTTTGTCAATTTAAAAAAAAATACGCATCGTGCTGTGCTGTTGTGTTTGCTTGAGTGCATTCGCGCGCTCTCGCTTTCTCCACTTACAATTTTTTTGTTATTATTTATCTATTCCTGAGAGTTTATCTTATTTTTTATTTGTTTATTTAAATGAAGTCGACCAGTTGCCTGCCCTTCCTTCCATTATCCGTCACCGAGACAAACTGAACAAAGTTCTGAGGTCGACCTTGTAAAGATAAGGATTCAGGTCTGTCTGCTGTTTACCTTTGCTCCTGGCGCGCACTGCCCTTCTCTCCACATTTATGTGTTTGTTTGTTTGTCTATCTAATTCTTTGGGTTTTTTATTTCTAATGAGGTCGACCAGTTGTCTATTTATTATTTTTTTTACTACCCATCAACCTGCGCTGCTTGTCTTTGCTCCTGTGTGCTCGCGCACTCTCGCCTTTTCCACTTATTTTTATTTTTGATTTATTTTTTATTGATTTTGTCAATTTAAAAAAAAATACGCATCGTGCTGTGCTGTTTGTGTTTGCTTGAGTGCATTCGCGCGCCTCTCGCTTTCTCCACTTTACAATTTTTTGTTATTATTTATCTATTCCTGAGAGTTTATCTTATTTTTTATTTGTTTATTTAAATGAAGTCGACCAGTTGCCTGCCCTTCCTTCCATTATCCGTCACCGAGACAAACTGAACAAAGTTCTGAGGTCGACCTTGTAAAGATAAAGGATTCAGGTCTGTCTGCTGTTTACCTTTGCTCCTCGCCGCACTGCCCTTCTCTCCACATTTATGTGTTTGTTTGTTTGTCTATCTAATCTTTTGGGTTTTTATTTCTAATGAGGTCGACCAGTTGTCTATTTATTATTTTTTTTACTACGCATCAAGCTGCGCTACTTGTCTTTGCTCCTGTGTGCTCGCGCACTCTCGCCTTTTCCACTTATTTTTATTTTTGATTTATTTTTGATTTATTTTGTCAATTTTTTAAAAAAAATACGCATCATGCTGTGCTGTTTGTGTTTGCTTGAGTGCATTCGCGCGCTCTCGCTTTCTCCACTTTACAATTTTTTGTTATTATTTATCTATTCCTGAGAGTTTATCTTATTTTTTATTTGTTTATTTAAATGAAGTCGACCAGTTGCCTGCCCTTCCTTCCATTATCCGTCACCGAGACAAACTGAACAAAGTTCTGAGGTCGACCTTGTAAAGATAAGGATTCAGGTCTGTCTGCTGTTTACTTTTGCTCCTGCGCGCACTGCCCTTCTCTCCACATTTATGTGTTTGTTTGTTTGTCTATCTAATCTTTTGGGTTTTTATTTCTAATGAGGTCGACCAGTTGTCTATTTATTATTTTTTTTACTACGCATCAAGCTGCGCTGCTTGTCTTTGCTCCTGTGTGCTCGCGCACTCTCGCCTTTTCCACTTATTTTTATTTTTGATTTACTTTTGATTTACTTTGTCAATTTAAAAAAAAATACGCATCGTGCTGTGCTGTTTGTGTTTGCTTGAAGTGCATTCGCGTGCTCACGCTTTCTCCACTTTACAATTTTTTTGTTATTATTTATCTATTCTTGAGAGTTTATCTTATTTTTTATTTGTTTATTTAAATGAAGTCGACCATTTGCCTGCCCTTCCTTCCATTATCCGTCACCGAGGCAAACTGAACAAAGTTCTGAGGTCGACCTTGTAAAGATAAGGATTCAGGTCTGTCTGCTGTTTACCTTTGCTCCTGCGCGCACTGCCCTTCTCTCCACATTTATGTGTTTGTTTGTTTGTCTATCTAATCTTTTGGGTTTTTATTTCTAATGAGGTCGACCAGTTGTCTATTTATTATTTTTTTTACTACGCATCAAGCTGCGCTGCTTGTCTTTGCTCCTGTGTGCCCTCGCACTCTCTCCTTTTCCACTTATTTTTATTTTTGATTTATTTTGATTTATTTTGTCAATTTTAAAAAAAATATACGCATCGTCCCTGTGCTGTTTGTGTTTGCTTGAGTGCATTCGCGCGCTCTCGCTTTCTCCACTTTACAATTTTTTTGTTATTATTTTTCTATTCCTGAGAGTTTATCTTATTTTTTATTTGTTTATTTAAATGAAGTCGACCAGTTGCCTGCCCTTCCTTCCATTATCCGTCACCGAGACAAACTGAACAAAGTTCTGAGGTCGACCTTGTAAAGATAAGGATTCAGGTCTGTCTGCTGTTTACCTTTGCTTCTGCGCGCACTGCCCTTCTCTCCACATTTATGTGTTTGTTTGTTTGTCTATCTAATCTTTTGGGTTTTTATTTCTAATGAGGTCGACCAGTTGTCTATTTATTATTTTTCTTACTACGCATCAAGCTGCGCTGCTTGTCTTTGCTCCTGTGTGCTCGCGCACTCTCGCCTTTTCCACTTATTTTTATTTTTGATTTACTTTTGATTTACTTTGTCAATTTAAAAAAAATACGCATCGTGCTGTGCTGTTTGTGTTTGCTTGAAGTGCATTCGCGTGCTCACGCTTTCTCACTTTACAATTTTTTTGTTATTATTTATCTATTCCTGAGAGTTTATCTTATTTTTTATTTGTTTATTTAAATGAAGTCGACCATTTGCCTGCCCTTCCTTCCATTATCCGTCACCGAGACAAACTGAACAAAGTTCTGAGGTCGACCTTGTAAAGATAAGGATTCAGGTCTGTCTGCTGTTTACCTTTGCTCCTGAGCGCACTGCCCTTCTCTCCACATTTATGTGTTTGTTTGTTTGTCTATCTAATCTTTTGGGTTTTTATTTCTAATGAGGTCGACAGTTGTCTATTTATTATTTTTTTTACTACGCATCAAGCTGCGCTGCTTGTCTTTGCTCCTGTGTGCCCTCGCACTCTCTCCTTTTCCACTTATTTTTATTTTTGATTTATATTGATTTATTTTGTCAATTTTAAAAAAAATATACGCATCGTGCTGTGCTGTTTGTGTTTGCTTGAGTGCATTCGCGCGCTCTCGCTTTCTCCACTTTACAATTTTTTTGTTATTATTTTTCTATTCCTGAGAGTTTATCTTATTTTTTATTTGTTTATTTAAATGAAGTCGACCAGTTGCCTGCCCTTCCTTCCATTATCCGTCACCGAGACAAACTGAACAAAGTTCTGAGGTCGACCTTGTAAAGATAAGGATTCAGGTCTGTCTGCTGTTTACCTTTGCTTCTGCGCGCACTGCCCTTCTCTCCACATTTATGTGTTTGTTTGTTTGTCTATCTAATCTTTTGGGTTTTTATTTCTAATGAGGTCGACCAGTTGTCTATTTATTATTTTTCTTACTACGCATCAAGCTGCGCTGCTTGTCTTTGCTCCTGTGTGCTCGGGCACTCTCGCCTTTCCCACTTATTTTTATTTTTGATTTATTTTTGATTTATTTTGTCAATTTTAAAAAAAATACGCATCGTGCTGTGCTGTTTGTGTTTGCTTGAGTGCATTCGCGCGCTCTCGCTTTCTCCACTTTACAATTTTTTTGTTATTATTTATCTATTCCTGAGAGTTTATCTTATTTTTTATTTGTTTATTTAAATGAAGTCGACCAGTTGCCTGCCCTTCCTTCCATTATCCGTCACCGAGACAAACTGAACAAAGTTCTGAGGTCGACCTTGTAAAGATAAGGATTCAGGTCTGTCTGCTGTTTACCTTTGCTCCTGCGCGCACTGCCCTTCTCTCCACATTTATGTGTTTGTTTGTTTGTCTATCTAATCTTTTGGGGTTTTATTTCTAATGAGGTCGACCAGTTGTCTATTTATTATTTTTTTTACTACGCATCAAGCTGCGCTGCTTGTCTTTGCTCCTGTGTGCTCGCGCATTCTCGCCTTTTCCACTTATTTTATTTTTGATTTATTTTTGATTTATTTTGTCAATTTAAAAAAAAATACGCATCGTGCTGTGCTGTTTGTGTTTGCTTGAGTGCATTCGCGCCCTATCGCTTTCTCCACTTTACAATTTTTTTGTTATTATTTATCTAGTCCTGAGAGTTTATCTTATTTTTTATTTGTTTATTTAAATGAAGTCGACCAGTTGCCTGCCCTTCCTTCCATTATCCGTCACCGAGACAAACTGAACAAAGTTCTGAGGTCGACCTTGTAAAGATAAGGATTCAGGTCTGTCTGCTGTTTACCTTTGCTCCTGCGCGCACTGCCCTTCTCTCCACATTTATGTGTTTGTTTGTTTGTCTATCTAATCTTTTGGGGTTTTATTTCTAATGAGGGTCGACCAGTTGTCTATTTATTATTTTTTTTACTACGCATCAAGATGCGCTGCTTGTCTTTGCTCCTGTGTGCTCGCGCACTCTCTCCTTTTCCACTTATTTTTATTTTTGATTTATTTTGATTTATTTTGTCAATTTTAAAAAAAATATACGCCTCGTGCTGTGCTGTTTGTGTTTGCTTGAGTGCATTCGCGCGCTCTCGCTTTCTCACTTTACAATTTTTTTGTTATTATTTTTCTATTCCTGAGAGTTTATCTTATTTTTTATTTGTTTATTTAAATGAAGTCGACCAGTTGCCTGCCCTTCCTTCCATTATCCGTCACCGAGACAAACTGAACAAAGTTCTGAGGTCGACCTTGTAAAGATAAGGATTCAGGTCTGTCTGCTGTTTACCTTTGCTCCTGCGCGCACTGCCCTTCTCTCCACATTTATGTGTTTGTTTGTTTGTCTATCTAATCTTTTGGGTTTTTATTTCTAATGAGGTCGACCAGTTGTCTATTTATTATTTTTTTTACTACGCATCAAGCTGCGCTGCTTGTCTTTGCTCCTGTGTGCTCGGGCACTCTCGCCTTTCCCACTTATTTTTATTTTTGATTTATTTTTGATTTATTTTGTCAATTTTAAAAAAAATACGCATCGTGCTGTGCTGTTTGTGTTTGCTGAGTGCATTCGCGCGCTCTCGCTTTCTCCACTTTACAATTTTTTTGTTATTATTTATCTATTCCTGAGAGTTTATCTTATTTTTTATTTGTTTATTTAAATGTAGTCGACCTGTTGCCTGCCCTTCCTTCCATTATCCGTCACCGAGACAAACTGAACAAAGTTCTGAGGTCGACCTTGTAAAGATAAGGATTCAGGTCTGTCTGCTGTTTACCTTTGCTCCTGCGCGCACTGCCCTTCTCTCCACATTTATGTGTTTGTTTGTTTGTCTATCTAATCTTTTGGGTTTTTATTTCTAATGAGGTCGACCAGTTGTCTATTTATTATTTTTTTTACTACGCATCAAGCTGCGCTGCTTGTCTTTGCTCCTGTGTGCTCGCGCATCTCTCGCCTTTTCCACTTATTTTATTTTTGATTTATTTTTGATTTATTTTGTCAATTTAAAAAAAAATACGCATCGTGCTGTGCTGTTTGTGTTTGCTTGAGTGCATTCGCGCCCTCTCGCTTCTCCACTTTACAATTTTTTTGTTATTATTTATCTATTCCTGAGAGTTTATCTTATTTTTTATTGTTTATTTAAATGAAGTCGACCAGTTGCCTGCCCTTCCTTCCATTATCCCGTCACCGAGACAAACTGAACAAAGTTCTGAGGTCGACCTTGTAAAGATAAGGATTCAGGTCTGTCTGCTGTTTACCTTTGCTCCTGCGCGCACTGCCCTTCTCTCCACATTTATGTGTTTGTTTGTTTGTCTATCTAATCTTTTGGGTTTTTATTTCTAATGAGGTCGACCAGTTGTCTATTTATTATTTTTTTTTACTACGCATCAAGCTGCGCTGCTTGTCTTTGCTCCTGTGTGCTCGCGCACTCTCGGCCTTTTCCACTTATTTTTATTTTTGATATATTTTTGGTTAATTTTGTCAATTTAAAAAAAAATACGCATCGTGCTGTGCTGTTTGTGTTTGCTTGAGTGCATTCGCGCGCTCTCGCTTTCTCCACTTTACAATTTTTTTGTTATTATTTATCTATTCCTGAGAGTTTATCTTATTTTTTTATTTGTTTATTTAAATGAAGTCGACCAGTTGCCTGCACTTCCTTCCATTATCCGTCACCGAGACAAACTGAACAAAGTTCTGAGGTCGACCTTGTAAAGATAAGGATTCAGGTCTGTCTGCTGTTTACCTTTGCTCCTGCGTGCACTGCCCTTCTCTCCACATTTATGTGTTTGTTTGTTTGTCTATCTAATCTTTTGGGGTTTTATTTCTAATGAGGTCGACCAGTTGTCTATTTATTATATTTTTTTACTACGCATCAAGCTGCGCTGCTTGTCTTTGCTCCTGTGTGCTCGCGCACTCTCTCCTTTTCCACTTATTTTTATTTTTGATTTATTTTGATTTATTTTGTCAATTTTAAAAAAAATATACGCCTCGTGCTGTGCTGTTTGTGTTTGCTTGAGTGCATTCGCGCGCTCTCGCTTTCTCCACTTTACAATTTTTTTGTTATTATTTTTCTATTCCTGAGAGTTTATCTTATTTTTTATTTGTTTATTTAAATGAAGTCGACCAGTTGCCTGCCCTTCCTTCCATTATCCGTCACCGAGACAAACTGAACAAAGTTCTGAGGTCGACCTTGTAAAGATAAGGATTCAGGTCTGTCTGCTGTTTACCTTTGCTCCTGCGCGCACTGCCCTTCTCTCCACATTTATGTGTTTGTTTGTTTGTCTATCTAATCTTTTGGGTTTTTATTTCTAATGAGGTCGACCAGTTGTCTATTTATTATTTTTTTTACTACGCATCAAGCTGCGCTGCTTGTCTTTGCTCCTGTGTGCTCGGGCACTCTCGCCTTTCCCACTTATTTTTATTTTTGATTTATTTTTGATTTATTTTGTCAATTTTAAAAAAAATACGCATCGTGCTGTGCTGTTTGTGTTTGCTTGAGTGCATTCGCGCGCTCTCGCTTTCTCCACTTTACAATTTTTTTTGTTATTATTTATCTATTCCTGAGAGTTTATCTTATTTTTTATTTGTTTATTTAAATGTAGTCGACCTGTTGCCTGCCCTTCCTTCCATTATCCGTCACCGAGACAAACTGAACAAAGTTCTGAGGTCGACCTTGTAAAGATAAGGATTCAGGTCTGTCTGCTGTTTACCTTTGCTCCTGCGCGCACTGCCCTTCTCTCCACATTTATGTGTTTGTTTGTTTGTCTATCTAATCTTTTGGGTTTTTATTTCTAATGAGGTCGACCAGTTGTCTATTTATTATTTTTTTTACTACGTATCAAGCTGCGCTGCTTGTCTTTGCTCCTGTGTGCTCGCGCATTCTCGCCTTTTCCACTTATTTTTATTTTTGATTTATTTTTGATTTATTTTGTCAATTTAAAAAAAAATACGCATCGTGCTGTGCTGTTTGTGTTTGCTTGAGTGCATTCGCGCCCCTCTCGCTTTCTCCACTTTACAATTTTTTTGTTATTATTTATCTATTCCTGAGAGTTTATCTTATTTTTTATTTGTTTATTTAAATGAAGTCGACCAGTTGCCTGCCCTTCCTTCCATTATCCGTCACCGAGACAAACTGAACAAAGTTCTGAGGTCGACCTTGTAAAGATAAGGATTCAGGTCTGTCTGCTGTTTACCTTTGCTCCTGCGCGCACTGCCCTTCTCTCCACATTTATGTGTTTGTTTGTTTGTCTATCTAATCTTTTGGGTTTTTATTTCTAATGAGGTCGACCAGTTGTCTATTTATTATTTTTTTTACTACGCATCAAGCTGCGCTGCTTGTCTTTGCTCCTGTGTGCTCGCGCACTCTCGCCTTTTCCACTTATTTTTATTTTGATATATTTTTGGTTAATTTTGTCAATTTAAAAAAAAATACGCATCGTGCTGTGCTGTTTGTGTTTGCTTGAGTGCATTCGCGCGCTCTCGCTTTCTCCACTTTACAATTTTTTTGTTATTATTTATCTATTCCTGAGAGTTTATCTTATTTTTTATTTGTTTATTTAAATGAAGTCGACCAGTTGCCTGCCCTTCCTTCATTATCCGTCACCGAGACAAACTGAACAAAGTTCTGAGGTCGACCTTGTAAAGATAAGGATTCAGGTCTGTCTGCTGTTTACCTTTGCTCCTGCGCGCACTGCCCTTCTCTCCACATTTATGTGTTTGTTTGTTTGCCTATCTAATCTTTTGGGTTTTTATTTCTAATGAGGTCGACCAGTTGTCTATTTATTATTTTTTTTACTACGCATCAAGCTGCGCTGCTTGTCTTTGCCCCTGTGTGCTCGCGCACTCTCGCCTTTTCCACTTATTTTTATTTTTGATTTATTTTTGATTTATATTGTCAATTAAAAAAAAATACGCATCGTGCTGTGCTGTTTGTGTTTGCTTGAGTGCATTCGCGCGCTCTCGCTTTCTCCACTTTACAATTTTTTTGTTATTATTTATCTATTCTTGAGAGTTTATCTTATATTTTATTTGTTTATTTAAATGAAGTCGACCTGCTGCCTGCCCTTCCTTCCATTATCCGTCACCGAGGACAAACTGAACAAAGTTCTGAGGTCGACCTTGTAAAGATAAGTATTCAGGTCTGTCTGCTGTTTAACTTTGCTCCTGCGCGCACTGCCCTTCTCTCCGCATTTATGTGTTTGTTTGTTTGTCTATCTAATCTTTTGGGGTTTTTATTTCTAATGAGGTCGACCAGTTGTCTATTTATTATTTTTTTTACTACGCATCAAGCTGCGCTGCTTGTCTTTGCTCCTGTGGCTCACGCACTCTCGCATTTTGCAGTTATTTTTATTTTTGATTTATTTTTGATTTATTTTGTCAATTTAAAAAAATACGCATCGTGCTGTGCTGTTTGTGTTTGCTTGAGTGCATTCGCGCGCTCTCGCTTTCTCCACTTTACAATTTTTTTGTTATTATTTATCTATTCCTGAGAGTTTATCTTATTTTTTATTTGTTTATTTAAATGAAGTCGACCAGTTACCTGCCCTTCCTTCCATTATCCGTCACCGAGACAAACTGAACAAAGTTCTGAGGTCGACCTTGTAAAGATAAGGATTCAGGTCTGTCTGCTGTTTACCTTTGCTCCTGCGCGCCACTGCCCTTCTCTCCACATTTATGTGTTTGTTTGTTTGTCTATCTAATCTTTTGGGTTTTATTCTAATGAGGTCGACCAGTTGTCTATTTAATATTTTTTTTACTACGCATCAAGCTGCGCTGCTTGTCTTTGCTCCTGTGTGCTCGCGCACTCTCTCTTTTCCACTATTTTTATTTTTGATTTATTTTTGATTATTTTGTCATTTAAAAAAAAAATACGCATCGTGCTGTGCTGTTTGTGTTGCTTGAGTGCATTCGCGCGCTCTCGCTTTCTCCACTTTACAATTTTTTTGTTATTATTATCTATTCCTGAGAGTTTATCTTATTTTTTATTTGTTTATTTAAATGAAATCGAACAGTTGCCTGCCCTTCCTTCTCATTATCCATCACCGAGACAAACTGAACAAAGTTCTGAGGTCGACCTTGTAAAGATAAGTATTCAGGTCTGTCTGCTGTTTACCTTTGCTCCTGCGCGCACTGCCCTTCTCTCCACATTTATGTGTTTGTTTGTTTGTCTATCTAATCTTTTGGGTTTTTATTTCTAATGAGGTCGACCAGTTGTCTATTTATTATTTTTTTACTACGCATCAATCTGCGCTGCTTGTCCTTGCTCCTGTGTGTTCGCGCACTCGCGCCTTTCCTCTTATTTTTATTTTTGATTTATTTTTGATTTATTTTGTCATTTAATAAAAAATACGCATTGTGCTGTGCTGTTTGTGTTTGCTTGAGTGAATTCGCGCGCTCTTGCTTTCTCCACTTTACAATTTTTTTGTTATTATTTATCTATTCCTGAGAGTTTATCTTATTTTTTTTGGTTTATTTTAAATGAAGTCGACCAGTTGCCTGCCCCCCTTCCATTATCCGTCACCGAGACAAACTGAACAAAGTTCTGAGGTCGACCTTGTAAAGATAAGGATTCAGGTCTGTCTGCTGTTTAGCCTTTGCGCCTGCGCGCACTGCCCTTCTCTCCACATTTATGTGTTTGTTTGTTTGTCTATCTAATCTTTGGGTTTTCATTTCTAATGTGGTCGACCAGTTGTCTATTTATTATTTTTTTACTACGCATCAAGCTGCGCTGCTTGTCTTTGCTCCTGTGTGCTCGCGCATTCTCGCCTTTTCCACTTATTTTTATTTTTGATTAATTTTTGATTTATTTTGTCAATTTAAAAAAAATACGCATCGTGCTGTGCTGTTTGTGTTTGCTTGAGTGCATTCGCGCGCTCTCGCTTTCTCCACTTTACAATTTTTTTGTTATTATTTATCTATTCCTGAGAGTTTATCTTATTTTTTATTTGTTTATTTAAATGAAGTCGACATTTGCCTGCCCTTCCTTCCATTATCCGTCACCGAGACAAACTGAACAAAGTTCTGAGGTCGACCTTGTAAAGATAAGGATTCAGGTCTGTCTGCTGTTTACCTTTGCTCCTGCGCGCACTGCCCTTCTCTCCCACATTTATGTGTTTGTTTGTTTGTCTATCTAATCTTTTGGGTTTTTATTTCCAATGTGGTCGACCAGCTTGTCTATTTATTATTTTTTTTACTACGCATCAAGCTGCGCTGCTTGTCTTTGCTCCTGTGTGCTCGCGCACTCTCTCCTTTTCACTTATTTTTATTTTTGATTTATTTTTGATTAATTTTGTCAATTTAAAAAAAATACGCATCGTGCTGTGCTGTTTGTGTTTGCTTGAGTGCATTCGCGCGCTCTCGCTTTCTCCACTTTACAATTTTTTTGTTATTATTTATCTATTCCTGAGAGTTTATCTTATTTTTTATTTGTTTATTTAAATGAAATCGAACAGTTGCCTGCCTTCCTTCCATTATCCATCACCGAGACAAACTGAACAAAGTTCTGAGGTCGACCTTGTAAAGATAAGTATTCAGGTCTGTCTGCTGTTTACCTTTGCTCCTGCGCGCAACTGCCCTTCTCTCCACATTATGTGTTTGTTTGTTTGTCTATCTAATCTTTTGGGTTTTTATTTCTAATGAGGTCGACCAGTTGTCTATTTATATATTTTTTTTACTACGCATCAATCTGCGCTGCTTGTCTTTGCTCCTGTGTGTTCGCGCACATCGCGCCTTTTCCTCTTATTTTTATTTTTGATTTATTTTTGATTTATTTGTCAATTAAAAAAAAATACGCATTGTGCTGTGCTGTTTGTGTTTGCTTGAGTGAATTCGCGCGCTCTTGCTTTCTCCACTTTACAATTTTTTGTTATTATTTATCTATTCCTGAGAGTTTATCTTATTTTTTTTTTGTTTATTTAAATGAAGTCGACCAGTTGCCTGCCCTTCCTTCCATTATCCGTCACCGAGACAAACTGAACAAAGTTCTGAGGTCGACCTTGTAAAGATAAGGATTTCAGGTCTGTCTGCTGTTTACCTTTGCGCCTGCGCGCACCTGACCTTCTCTCCACATATATGTGTTTGTTTGTTTGTCTATCTAATCTTTTGGGTTTTCATTTCTAATGAGGTCGACCAGTTGTCTATTTATTATTTTTTTTACTACGCATCAAGCTGCGCTGCTTGTCTTTGCTCCTGTGTGCTCGCGCATTCTCGCCTTTTCCACTTATTTTTATTTTGATTAATTTTTGATTTATTTTGTCAATTTAAAAAAAATACGCATCGTGCTGTGCTGTTTGTGTTTGCTTGAGTGCATTCGCGCGCTCTCGCTTTCTCCACTTTACAATTTTTTTGTTTATTATTTATCTATTCCTGAGAGTTTATCTTATTTTTTATTTGTTTATTTAAATGAAGTCGACCATTTGCCTGCCCTTCCTTCCATTATCCGTCACCGAGACAAACTGAACAAAGTTCTGAGGTCGGACCTTGTAAAGATAAGGATTCAGGTCTGTCTGCTGTTTACCTTTGCTCCTGCGCGCACTGCCCTTCTCTCCACATTTATGTGTTTGTTTGTTTGTCTATCTAATCTTTTGGGTTTTTATTTCTAATGAGGTCGACCAGTTGTCTATTTATTATTTTTTTTACTACGCATCATGCTGCGCTGCTTGTCTTTGCTCCTGTGTGCTCGGCACTCTCGCCTTTCCCACTTATTTTTATTTTTGATTTATTTTTGATTTATTTGTCAATTTAAAAAAAAATACGCATCGTGCTGTGCTGTTTGTGTTTGCTTGAGTGCATTCGCGCGCTCTCGCTTCTCCATTTACAATTTTTTTGTTATTATTTATCTATTCCTGAGAGTTTATCTTATTTTTTATTTGTTTATTTAAATGTATCGACCTGTTGCCTGCCCATCCCTTCCATTATCCGTCACCGAGACAAAACTGAAACAAAGTTCTGAGGTCGACCTTGTAAAGATAAGGATTCAGGTCTGTCTGCTGTTTACCTTTGCTCCTGCGCGCACTGCCCTTCTCTCCACATTATGTGTTTGTTTGTTTGTCTATCTAATCTTTTGGGTTTTTATTTCTAATGAGGTCGACCAGTTGTCTATTTATTATTTTTTTTACTACGCATCAAGCTGCGCTGCTTGTCTTTGCTCCTGTGTGCTCGCGCATTCTCGCCTTTTCCACTTATTTTTATTTTTGATTTATTTTTGATTTATTTTGTCAATTTAAAAAAAAATACGCATCGTGCTGTGCTGTTTGTGTTTGCTTGAGTGCATTCGCGCCCTCTCGCTTTCTCCACTTTACAATTTTTTTGTTATTATTTATCTATTCCTGAGAGTTTATCTTATTTTTTATTTGTTTATTTAAATGAAGTCGACCAGTTGCCTGCCCTTCCTTCATTATCCGTCACCGAGACAAACTGAACAAAGTTCTGAGGTCGACCTTGTAAAGATAGGATTCAGGTCTGTCTTGCTGTTTACCTTTGCTCCTGCGCGCACTGCCCTTCTCTCCACATTTATGTGTTTGTTTGTTTGTCTATCTAATCTTTGGGTTTTTATTTCTAATGAGGTCGACCTTTGTCTATTTATTATTTTTTTTACTACGCATCAAGCTGCGCTGCTTGTCTTTGCTCCTGTGTGCTCGCGCACTCTCGCCTTTTCCACTTATTTTTATTTTTGATATATTTTTGGTTAATATTGTCAATTTAAAAAAAAAAACGCATCGTGCTGTGCTGTTTGTGTTTGCTTGAGTGCATTCGCGCGCTCTCGCTTTCTCCACTTTACAATTTTTTTGTTATTATTTATCTATTCCTGAGAGTTTATCTTATTTTTTATTTGTTTATTTAAATGAAGTCGACCAGTTGCCTGCCCTTCCTTCCATTATCCGTCACCGAGACTAACTGAACAAAGTTTCTGAGGTCGACCTTGTAAAGATAAGGATTCAGGTCTGTCTGCTGTTTACCTTTGCTCCTGCGCGCACTGCCCTTCTCTCCACATTATGTGTTTGTTTGTTGCCTATCTAATCTTTTGGGTTTTTATTTCTAATGAGGTCGACCAGTTGTCTATTTATTATTTTTTTTACTACGGCATCAAGCTGCGCTGCTTGTCTTTGCCCCCTGTGTGCTCGCGCACTCTCGCCTTTTCCACTATTTTTATTTTTGATTTATTTTTGATTTATATTGTCAATTTAAAAAAAATACGCATCGTGCTGTGCTGTTTGTGTTTTGCTTGAGTGCATTCGCGCGCTCTCGCTTTCTCCACTTTACAATTTTTTTTGTTATTATTTATCTATTCTTGAGAGTTTATCTTATATTTTATTTGTTTATTTAAATGAAGTCGACCTGCTGCCTGCCCTTCCTTCCATTATCCGTCACCGAGACAAACTGAACAAAGTTCTGAGGTCGACCTTGTAAAGATAAGTATTCAGGTCTGTCTGCTGTTTACCTTTGCTCCTGCGCGCACTGCCTTCTCTCTCGCATTTATGTGTTTGTTTGTTTGTCTATCTAATCTTTGGGTTTTTATTTCTAATGAGGTCGACCAGTTGTCTATTTATTATTTTTTTTACTACGCATCAAGCTGCGCTGCTTGTCTTTGCTCCTGTGTGCTCACGCACTCTCGCATTTTGCAGTTATTTTTATTTTTGATTTATTTTTGATTTATTTTGTCAATTTAAAAAAAATACGCATCGTGCTGTGCTGTTTGTGTTTGCTTGAGTGCATTCGCGCGCTCTCGCTTTCCTCCACTTTACAATTTTTTTGTTATTATTTATCTATTCCTGAGAGTTTATCTTATTTTTTATTTGTTTATTTAAATGAAGTCGACCAGTTACCTGCCCTCCTCCTTCCATTATCCGTCACCGAGACAAACTGAACAAAGTTCTGAGGTCGACCTTGTAAAGATAAGGATTCAGGTCTGTCTGCTGTTTACCTTTGCTCCTGCGCGCACTGCCCTTCTCTCCACATTTATGTGTTTGTTTGTTTGTCTATCTAATCTTTTGGGTTTTTATTTCTAATGAGGTCGACCAGTTGTCTATTTATTATTTTTTTTACTACGCATCAAGCTGCGCTGCTTGTCTTTGCTCCTGTGTGCTCGCGCACTCTCGCCTTTTCACTTATTTTTATATTTGATTTATTTTTGATTAATTTTGTCAATTTAAAAAAAAATACGCATCGTGCTGTGCTGTTTGTGTGTTGCTTGAGTGCATTCGCGCGCTCTCGCTTTCTCCACTTTACAATTTTTTTGTTATTATTTTTCTATTCCTGAGAGTTTATCTTATTTTTTTATTTGTTTATTTATATGAGTCGACCAGTTGTCTGCCCTTCTTCCATTATCCGTCACCGAGACAAACTGAACAAAGTTCTGAGGTCGAGCTTGTGAAGATAAGGATTCAGGTCTGTCTGCTGTTTACCTTTGCTCCTGCGCGCACTGCCCTTCTCTCCACATTTATGTGTATGTTTGTCTATCTATGTTTTGGTTTTTAGTTCTAATGAGATCGACCAGTTGTCTATTTATTATTTTTTTACTACGCATCAAGCTGCCCTGCTTGTCTTTGCTCCTGTGTGCTCACCCACTCTCGCCTTTTCCACTTATTTTTATTTTTGATTTATTTTGTCAATTTAAAAAAAAATACGCATCGTGCTTTGCTGTTTGTGTTTGCTTGAGTGCATTCGCGCGCTCCGCTTTCTCCACTTTACAATTTTTTGTTATTATTTATCTATTCCTGAGAGTTTATCTTATTTTTTATTTGTTTATTTAAATGAAGTCGACCAGTTGCCTGCCCTTCCTCCATTATCCGTCACCGAGACAAACTGAACAAAGTTCTGAGGTCGACCTTGTAAAGATAAGGATTCAGGTCTGTCTGCTGTTTATCTTTGCTCCTGCGCGCACTGCCCTTCTCTCCACATTTATGTGTTTGTTTGTTTGTCTATCTGATCTTTTGGGTTTTTATTTTCTAATGAGGTCGACCAGTTGTCTATTTATTATTTTTTTTACTACGCATCAAGCTGCGCTGCTTGTCTTTGCTCCTGTGTGCTCGCGCACTCTCGCCTTTTCCACTTATTTGTATTTTTGATTTATTTTTGATTATTTTGTCAATTTAAAAAAACAATACGCATCATGCTGTGCTGTTTGTGTTTGCTTGAGTGCATTCGTGCGCCCCTCGCTTTCTCCACTTTACAATTTTTTTGTTATTATTATTCTATTCCTGAGAGTTTATCTTATTTTTTATTTGTTTATTTAAATGAAGTCGACCAGTTGCCTGCCCTTCCTTCCATTATCCGTCACCGAGACAAACTGAACAAATTCTGAGGTCGACCTTGTAAAAGATAAGGATTCAGGTCTGTCTGCTGTTTACATTTGCTCCTGCGCACACTGCCCTTCTCTCCACATTTAAGTGTTTGTTGTTTGTCTATCTAATCTTTTGGGTTTTTATTTCTAATGAGGTCGGCCCAGTTGTCCTATTTATTATTTTTTTTACTACGCATCAAGCTGCGCTGCTTGTCTTTGCTCCTGTGTGCTCGCGCACTCTCGCCTTTTCCACTTATTTTTATTTTTGATTTATTTTTGATTTATTTTGTCAATTTTAAAAAAAAATACGCATCGTGCTGTGCTGTTTGTGTTTGCTTGAGTGCATTCGCGCGCTCTCGCTTTCTCCACTTTACAATTTTTTTGTTATTATTTATCTATTCCTGAGAGTTTATCTATTTTTTATTTGTTTATTTAAATGAAGTCGACCAGTTGCCTGCCCTTCCTTCCATTATCGTCACCGAGACAAACTGAACAAAGTTCTGAGGTCGACCTTGTAAAAGATAAGGATTCAGGTCTGTCTGCTGTTTACCTTTGCTCCTGCGCGCACTGCCTTCTCTCCACATTTATGTGTTTGTTTGTTTGTCTATCTAATCTTTTGGGTTTTTATTTCTAATGAGGTCGACCAGTTGTCTATTTATTATTTTTTTTACTACGCATCAAGTTGCGCTGCTTGTCTTTGCTCCTGTGTGCTCGCGCATCTCGCCTTTTCCACTTATTTTTATTTTTGATTTATTTTGATTTATTTTGTCAATTTAAAAAAAAATACGCATCGTGCTGTGCTGTTTGTGTTTGCTTGAGTGCATTCGCGCCCTCTCGCTTTCTCCACTTTACAATTTTTTGTTATTATTTATCTATTCCTGAGAGTTTATCTTATTTTTTATTTTTTTATTTAAATGAAGTCGACCACTTGCCTGCCTTCCTTCCATTATCCGTCACCGAGACAAACTGAACAAAGTTCTGAGGTCGACCTTGTAAAGATAAGGATTCAGGTCTGTCTGCTGTTTACCTTTGCTCCTGCGCGCACTGCCCTTCTCTCCACATTTATGTGTTTGTTTGTTTGTCTATCTGATCTTTGGGTTTTTATTTCTAATGAGGTCGACCAGTTCTCTATTTATTATTTTTTTTACTACGCATCAAGCTGCGCTGCTTGTCTTTGCTCCTGTGTGCTCGCGCACTCTCGCCTTTTCCACTTATTTTTATTTTTGATTTATTTTTGATTTATTTTGTCAATTTAAAAAAAAAATACGCATCATGCTGTGCTGTTTGTATTTGCTTGAGTGCATTTGTGCGCTCCTCGCTTTCTCCACTTTACAATTTTTTTTGTTATTATTTATCTATTCCTGAGAGTTAATCTTATTTTTTATTTGTTTATTTAATGAAGTCGACCAGTCTGCCTGCCCTTCCTTCCATTATCCGTCACCGAGACACACTGCACAAAGTTCTGAGGTCGACCTTGTAAAGATAAGGATTCAGGTCTGTCTGCTGTTTACCTTTGCTCCTGCGCGCACTGCCCTTCTCTCCACATTTATGTGGTTGTTTGTTTGTCTATCTAATCTTTTGTGTTTTTATTTCTAATGAGGTCGACCAGTTGTCTATTTATTATTTTCTTACTACGCATCAAGCTGCGCTGCTTGTCTTTGCTCCTGTGTGCTCGCGCACTCTCGCCTTTTTCCACTTATTTTTATTTTTGATTTATTTTTGATTAATTTTGTCAATTTAAAAAAAAAATACGCATCGTGCTGTGCTGTTTGTGTTTGCTTGAGTGCATTCGCGCGCTCTCGCTTTCTCCACTTTACAATTTTTTTGTTATTATTTATCTATTCCTGAGAGTTTATCTTATTTTTTATTTGTTTATTAAATGAAGTCGACCAGTTGCCTGCCCTTCCTTCCATTATCCGTCACCGAGACAAACTGAACAAAGTTCTGAGGTCGACCTTGTAAAGATAAGGATTCAGGTCTGTCTGCTGTTTACCTTTGCTCCTGCGCGCACTGCCATCTCTCCACATTTATGTGTTTGTTTGTTTGTCTATCTAATCTTTTGGGTTTTTATTTCTAATGAGGTCGACCAGTTGTCTTTTTATTATTTTTTTTACTACGCATCAAGCTGCGCTGCTTGTCTTTGCTCCTGTGTGCTCGCGCACTCTCGCCTTTTCCACTTATTTTTATTTTTGATTTATTTTTGATTTATTTTGTCAATTTAAAAAAAATACGCATTGTGCTGTGCTGTTTGTGTTTGCTTGAGTGCATTCGCGCGCTCTCGCCTTTCTCCACTTTACAATTTTTTGTGTTATTATTTATCTATTCCTGAGAGTTTATCTTATTTTTTATTTGTTTATTTAAATGAAGTCGACCAGTTTCCTGCCCTTCCCTTCCATTACCCGTCACCGAGACAAACTGAACAAAGTCCTGAGGTCGACCTTGTAAAGATAAGGATTCAGGTCTGTCTGCTGTTTACCTTTGCTCCTGCGCGCAGTGCCCTTCTCTCCACATTTATGTGTTTGTTTGTTTGTCTATCTAATCTTTTGGGTTTTTATTTCTAATGTGGTCGACCAGTTGTCTATTTATATTTTTTTTTACTACGCATCAAGCTGCGCTGGTTGTCTTTGCTCCTCTGTGCTCGCGCATTCTCGCCTTTTCCACTTATTTTTATTTTTGATTTATTTTTTATTTATTTTGTCAATTTAAAAAAAATACGCATCGTGCTGTGCTGTTTGTGTTTGCTTGAGTGCATTCGCGCGCTCTCCCGCTTTCTCCACTTCACAATTTTTTTGTTATTATTTATCTATTCCTGAGAGTTTATCTTATTTTGTATTTGTTTATTTAAATGAAGTCTACCAGTTGCCTGCCCTTCCTTCCATTATCCGTCACCGAGACAAACTGAACAAAGTTCTGAGGTCGACCTTGTAAAGATAAGGATTCAGGTCTGTCTGCTGTTTACCTTTGCTCCTGCGCGCACTGCCCTTCTCTCCACATTTATATGTTTGTTTGTTTGTCTATCTAATCTTTTGGTTTTTATTTCTAATGAGGTCGGCCAGTTGTCTATTTATTATTATTTTTTACTATACATCAAGATGCGCTGCTTGTCTTTGCTCCTGTGTGCTCGCGCACTCTCGCCTTTTCCACTTATTTTTATTTTGATTTATTTTTGATTTATTTGTCAATTTTAAAAAAAAATACGCATCGTGCTGTGCTGTTTGTGTTTGCTTGAGTGCATTCGCGCGCTCTCCGCTTTCTTCCACTTTACAATTTTTTTGTTATTATTTATCTATTCCTGAGAGTTTATCTTATTTTTATTTGTTTATTTAAATGAAGTCGACCAGTTGCCTGCCCTTCCTTCCATTATCGGTCACCGAGACAAACTGCACAAAGTTCTGAGGTCGACCTTGTAAAGATAAGGATTCAGGTCTGCCTGCTGTTTACCTTTGCTCCTGCGCGCACTGCCCTTCTCTCCACATTTATGTGTTTTGTTTGTTTGTCTATCTAATCTTTTGGGATTTTATTTCTAATGAGGTCGACCAGTTGTCTATTTATTATTTTTTTTACTACGCATCAAGCTGCGCTGCTTGTCTTTGCTCCTGTGTGCTCGCGCACTCTCGCCTTTTCCACTCATTTTTATTTTTGATTTATTTTGATTTATTTTGTCAATTAAAAAAAAATACGGATCGTGCTGTGCTGTTTGTGTTTGCTTGAGTGCATTCGCGCGCTCTCCGCTTTCTCCACTTTACAATTTTTTTGTTATTATTTATCTATTCCTGAGAGTTTATCTTATTTTTTATTTGTTTAACTTAAATGAAGTCGACCAGTTGCCTGCCCTTCCTTCCATTATCCGTCACCGAGACAAACTGAACAAAGTCTGAGGTCGACCTTGTAAAGATAAGGATTCAGGTCTGTCTGCTGTTTACCTTTGCTCCTGCGCGCACTGCCCTTCTCTCCACATTTATGTGTTTGTTTGTTTGTCTATCTAATCTTTTGGGTTTTTATTTCTAATGAGGTCGATCAGTTGTCTATTTATTATTTTTTTACTACGCATCAAGCTGCGCTGCTTGTCTTTGCTCTTGTGTGCTCGCGCAATCTCGCCTTTTCCACTTATTTTTATTTTTGATTTATATTTGATTTATTTTGTCAATTTAAAAAAAAAAATACGCATCGTGCTGTGCTGTTTGTGTTTGCTTGAGTGCATTCGCGCGCTCTCGCTTTCTCCACTTTACAATTTTTTTGTTATTATTTATCTATTCCTGAGAGTTTATCTTATTTTTTATTTGTTTATTTAAATGAAGTCGACCAGTTGCCTGCCCTTCCTTCCATTATCCGTCACCGAGACAAACTGAACAAAGTTCTGAGGTCGACCTTGTAAGATAAGGATTCAGGTCTGTCTGCTGTTTACCTTTGCTCCTGCGCTCACTGCCCTTCTCTCCACATTTATGTGTTTGTTTGTTTGTCTATCTAATCTTTTGGGTTTTTATTTCTAATGAGGTCGACCAGTTGTCTATTTATTATTTTTTTTACTACGCATCAAGCTGCGCTGCTTGTCTTTGCTCCTGTGTGATCGCGCACTGTCGCCTTTTCCACTATTTTTATTTTTGATTTATTTTTGATTTATTTTTTTCAATTTAAAAAAAATACGCATCGTGCTGTGCTGTTTGTGTTTGCTTGAGTGCATTCGCGCGCTCCTCGCTTTCTCCACTTTACAATTTTTTTGTTATTATTTATGTATTCCTGAGAGTTTATCTTATTTTTTATTTGTTTATTTAATGAAGTCGACCAGTTGCCTGCCCTTCCTTCCATTACTCCGTCACCGAGACAAACTGAACAAAGTTCTGAGGTCGACCTTGTAAAGATAAGGATTCAGGTCTGTCTGCTGTTACCTTTGCTCCTGCGCGCACTGCCCTTCTCTCCACATTTATGTGTTTGTTTGTTTGTCTATCTAATCTTTTGGGTTTTTATTTCTAATGAGGTCGACCAGTTGTCTATTTTATTATTTTTTACTACGCATCAAGCTGCGCTGCATGTCTTTGCTCCCGTGTGCTCGCGCACTCTCGGCCTTTTCCACTTATTTTTATTTTTGATTTATTTTTGATTTATTTTGTCAATTTAACAAAAAATACGCATCGTGCTGTGCTGTTTGTGTTTGCTTGAGTGCATTCGCGCGCTCTCGCTTTCTCCACTTTACAATTTTTTTGTTATTATTTATCTATTCCTGAGAGTTTATCTTATTTTTTATTGTTTATTTAAATGAAGTCGACCAGTTGCCTGCCCTTCCTTCATTATCGTCACCGAGACAAACTGAACAAAGTTCTGAGGTCGACCTTGTAAAGTTAAGGATTCAGGTCTGTCTGCTGTTTACCTTTGCTCCTGCGCGCACTGCCCTTCTGTCCACATTTATGTGTTTGTTTGTTGTCTATCTAATCTTTTGGGTTTTTATTTCTAATGAGGTCGACCAGTTGTCTATTTATTATTTTTTTTACTACGCATCAGATGCGCTGCTTGTCTTTGCTCCTGTGTGCTCGCGCACTCTCGCCTTTTCCACTTATTTTTATTTTGATTTATATTTGATTTATTTTGTCAATTTAAAAAAAATACGCATCGTGGTGTGCTGTTTGTGTTTGCTTGAGTGCATTCGCGCGCTCTCCGCTTTCTCCACTTTACAATTTTTTTGTTATTATTTATCTATTCCTGAGAGTTTATCTTATTTTTTTATTTGTTTATTTAAATGAAGTCGACCAGTTGCCTGCCCTTCCTTCCATTATCCGTCACCGAGACAAACTGAACAAAGTTCTGAGGTCGACCTTGTAAGATAAGGATTCAGGTATGTCTGCTGTTTAACTTTGCTCCTGCGCGCACTGCCCTTCTCTCCACAATCTATGTGTTTGTTTCTTTGTCTATCTAATCTTTTGGGTTTTTATTTCTAATGAGGTCGACCAGTTGTCTATTTATTATTTTTTTTACTACGCATCAAGCTGCGCTGCTTGTCTTTGCTCCTGTGTGCTCGCGCACTCTCGCCTTTTCCACTTAATTTTATTTTTTATTTATATTTGATTTATTTGTCAATTTAAAAAAAATACGCATCGTGCTGTGCTGTTTGTGTTTGCTTGAGTGCATTCGCGCGCTCCTCCGCTTTCTCCACTTTACAATTTTTGGTTATTATTTATCTATTCCTGAGAGTTTATCTTATTTTTTATTTGTTTATTTAAATGAAGTCGACCAGTTGCCTGCCCTTCCTTCCATTATCCGTCACCGAGACAAACTGAACAAAGTTCTGAGGTCGACCTTGTAAAGATAAGGATTCAGGTCTGTCTGCTGTTTACCTTTGCTCCTGCGCGCACTGCCCTTCTCTCCACATTTATGTGTTTGTTTGTTTGTCTATCTAATCTTTTGGGTTTTTATTTCTAATGAGGTCGACCAGTTGTCTATTTATTATTTTTTTTACTAAGCATCAAGCTGCGCTGCTTGTCTTTGCTCCTGTGTGCTCGCGCACTCTCGCCTTTTCCACTTATTTTTTATTTTTGATTTATTTTTTCAATTTAAAAAAAATACGCATCGTGCTGTGCTGATTGTGTTTGCTTGAGTGCATTCGCGCGCTCTCGCTTTCTCCACTTTACAATTTTTTTGTTATTATTTATCTATTCCTGAGAGTTTATCTTATTTTTTATTTGTTTATTTAAATGAAGTCGACCAGTTGCCTGCCCTTCCTTCCATTATCCGTCACCGAGACAATCTGAACAAAGTTCTGAGGTCGACCTTGTAAAGATAAGGATTCAGGTCTGTCTGCTGTTTACCTTTGCTACTGCGCGCACTGCCCTTCTCTCCACATTTATGTGTTTGTTTGTTTGTCTATCTAATCTTTTGGGTTTTTATTTCTAATGAGGTCGACCAGTTGTCTATTTATTATTTTTTTTACTACGCATCAAGCTGCGCTGCTTGTCTTTGCTCCTGTGTGCTCGCGCACCTCTCGCCTTTTCCACTTATTTTTATTTTGATTTATTTTTGATTTATTTTGTCAATTTAAAAAAAAAATACGCATCGTGCTGTGCTGTTTGTGTTTGCTTGAGTGCATTCGCGCGCTCTCGCTTTCTCCACTTTACAATTTTTTTGTTATTATTTATCTATTCCTGAGAGTTTATCTTATTTTTTATTTGTTTATTTAAATGATGTCGACCTGTTGCCTGCCCTTCCTTCCATTATCCGTCACCGAGACAAACTGAACAAAGTTCTGAGGTCGACCTTGTAAAGATAAGGATTCAGGTCTGTCTGCTGTTTACCTTTGCTCCTGCGCGCACTGCCTTCTCTCCACATTTATGTGTTTGTTTGTTTGTCTATCTAATCTTTTGGGTTTTTATTTCTAATGAGGTCGACCAGTTGTCTATTTATTATTTTTTTTACTACGCATCAAGCTGCGCTGCTTGTCTTTGCTCCTGTGTGCTCGGGCACTCTCGCCTTTTCCACTTATTTTTATTTTTGATTTATTTTTGATTTATTTTGTCAATTTAAAAAAAATACGCATCGTGCTGTGCTGTTTGTGTTTGCTTGAGTGCATTCGCGCGCTCTCGCTTTCTCCACTTTACAATTTTTTGTTATTATTTATATATTCCTGAGAGTTTATCTTATTTTTATTTGTTTATTTAAATGAATTCGACCAGTTGCCTGCCCTTCCTTCCATTATCCGTCACCGAGACAAACTGAACAAAGTTCTGAGGTCGATCTTGTAAAGATAAGGATTCAGGTCTGTCTGCTGTTTACCTTTGCCACTGCGCGCACTGCCCTTCTCTCCACATTTATGTGTTTGTTTGTTTGTCTATCTAATCTTTTGGGTTTTTATTTCTAATGAGGTCGACCATTTGTCTATTTATTATTTTTTTTACTACGCATCAAGCTGCGCTGCTTGTCTTTGCTCCTGTGTGCTCGCGCACTCTCGCCTTTTCCACTTATTTTTATTTTTGATTTATTTTGATTTATTTTGTCAATTTAAAAAAAAATACGCATCGTGCTGTGCTGTTTGTGTTTGCTTGAGTGCATTCGCGCGCTCTCGCTTTCTCCACTTTACAATTTTTTTGTTATTATTTATCTATTCCTGAGAGTTTATCTTATTTTTTATTTGTTTATTTAAATGAAGTCGACCAGTTGCCTGCCCTTCCTTCCTTTATCGGTCACCGAGACAAACTGCACAAAGTTCTGAGGTCGACCTTGTAAAGATAAGGATTCAGGTCTGTCTGCTGTTTACCTTTGCTCCTGCGCGCACTGCCCTTCTCTCCACATTAATGTGTTTGTTTGTTTGTCTATCTAATCTTTTGGGTTTTTATTTCTAATGAGGTCGACCAGTTTGTCTATTTATTATTTTTTTACTACGCATCAAGCTGCGCTGCTTGTCTTTGCCCCTGTGTGCTCGCGCACTCTCGCCTTTTTCACTTATTTTTATTTTTGATTTATTTTGTCAATTTTAAAAAAAAAATACACATCGTGCCCGCGCTGTTTGTGTTTGCTTGAGTGCATTCGCGCGCTCTCGCTTTCTCCACTTTACAAATTTTTTGTTATTATTTATCTATTCCTGAGAGTTTATCTTATTTTTTATTTGTTTATTTAAATGAAGTTTATTTAAATGATTTATTTAAATCAAGCTGCGCTGCTTGTCTTTGCTCCTTTGTGCTCCCGCACTCTCGCCTTTTCCACTTATTTTTATTTTTGATTTATTTTTGATTTATTTTGTCAATTTAAAAAAAATACGCATCGTGCTGTGCTGTTTGTGTTTGCTTGAGTGCATTCGCGCTCTCACTTTCTCCACTTTACATTTTTTTTGTTATTATTTATCTATTCCTGAGAGTTTATCTTAATTTTTATTTGTTTATTTAAATGAAGTCGACCAGTTGCCTGCCCTTCCTTCCATTATCCGTCACCGAGACAAACTGAACAAAGTTCTGAGGTCGACCTTTTAAAGATAAGGATTCAGGTCTGTCTGCTGTTTACCTTTGCTCCTGCGCGCACTGCCCTTCTCTCCACATTTATGTGTTTGTTTGTTTGTCTATCTAATCTTTTGGGTTTTTATTTCTAATGAGGTCGACCAGTTGTCTATTTATTATTTTTTTTACTACGCATCAAGCTGCGCTGCTTGTCTTTGCTCCTGTGTGCTCGCGCACTCTCGCCTTTTCCACTTATTTTTATTTTTGATTTATTTTTGATTTATTTGTCAATTTTAAAAAAAAATACGCATCGTGCTGTGCTGTTTGTGTTTGCTTGAGTGCATTCGCGCGCTCTCGCTTTCTCCACTTTACAATTTTTTTGTTATTATTTATCTATTCCTGAGAGTTTATCTTATTTTTTATTTGTTTATTTAAATGAGGTCGACCAGTTGCCTGCCCTTCCTTCCATTATCGGTCACCGAGACAAACTGAACAAAGTTCTGAGGTCGACCTTGTAAAGATAAGGATTCAGGTCTGTCTGCTGTTTACCTTTGCTCCTGCGCGCACTGCCCTTCTCTCCACATTTATGTGTTTGTTTGTTTGTCTATCTAATCTTTTGGGTTTTTATTTCTAATGAGGTCGACCAGTTGTCTATTTATTATTTTTTTTACTACGCATCAAGCTGCGCTGCTTGTCTTTGCTCCTGTGTGCTCGGGCACTCTCGCCTTTTCCACTTATATTTATTTTGGATTTATTTTGTAAATTTAAAAAAAAATACGCATCGTGCTGTGCTGTTTGTGTTTGCTTGAGTGCATTCGCGCGCTCTCGCTTTCTCCACTTTACAATTTTTTTGTTATTATTTATCTATTCCTGAGAGTTTATCTTATTTTTTTTTGTTTATTTAAATGAAGTCGACCAGTTGCCTGCCCTCCTTCCATTATCCGTCACCGAGACAAACTGAACAAAGTTCTGAGGTCGACCTTGTAAAGATAAGGATTCAGGTCTGTCTGCTGTTTACCTTTGCTCCTGCGCTCACTGCCCTTCTCTCCACATTTATGTGTTTGTTTGTTTGTCTATCTAATCTTTTGGGTTTTTATTTCTAATGAGGTCGACCAGTTGTCTATTTATTATTTTTTTTTACTACGCATCAAGCTGCGCAGCTTGTCTTTGCTCCTGTATGCTCGCAGCACTCTCGCCTTTTCCACTTATTGTTATTTTTGATTTATTTTGATTTATTTTGTCAATTTTAAAAAAAAATACGCATCGTGCTGTGCTGTTTTTGTTTGCTTGAGTGCATTCGCGCACTCTCGCTTTCTCCACATTACAATTTTTTTGTTATTATTTATCTATTCCTGAGAGTTTATCTTATTTTTTATTTGTTTATTTAAATGAAGTCGACCAGCTTGCCTGCCCTTCCTTCCATTATACGTCACCGAGACAAACTGAACAAAGTTCTGAGGTCGACCTTGTAAAGATAAGGGTTCAGGTCTGTCTGCTGTTTACCTTTGCTCCTGCCCGCACTGCCCTTCTCTCCACATTTAGTGTTTGTTTGTTTGTCTATCTAATCTTTTGGGTTTTTATTTCTAATGAGGTCGACCAGTTGTCTATTTATTTTTTTTTTACTACGCATCATCTGCGCTGCTTTTCTTTGCTCCTGTGTGCTCGCGCACTCTCGCCTTTTCCACTTATTTTTATTTTTGATTATTTTTGATTTATTTTGTCAATTTAAAAAAAAATACGCATCGTGCTGTGCTGTTTGTGTTTGCTTGAGTGCATTCGCGCGCTCTCGCTTTCTCCACTTTACAATTTTTTTGTTATTATTTATCCATTCCTGAGAGTTTATCTTATTTTTTATTTGTTTATTTAAATGAAGTCGACCAGTTGCCTGCCCTTCCTTCCATTATCGGTCACCGAGACAAACTGCACAAAGTTCTGAGGTCGACCTTGTAAAGATAAGGATTCAGGTCTGTCTGCTGTTTACCTTTGCTCCTGCGCGCACTGCCCTTCTCTCCACATTTATGTGTTTGTTTGTTTGTCTATCTAATCTTTTGGGTTTTTATTTCTAATGAGGTCGACCAGTTGTCTATTTATTATTTTTTTTTACTACGCATCAAGCTGCGCTGCTTGTCTTTGCTCCTGTGTGCTCGCGCACTCTCGCCTTTTTCACTTATTTTTATTTTTGATTTATTTTGTCAATTTTAAAAAAAAATACACATCGTGCCGCGCTGTTTGTGTTTGCTTGAGTGCATTCGCGCGCTCTCGCTTTCTCCACTTTACAAATTTTTTGTTATTATTTATCTATTCCTGAGAGTTTTATCTTATTTTTTATTTGTTTATTTAAATGAAGTTTATTTAAATGATTTATTTAAATCAAGCTGCGCTGCTTGTCTTGCTCCTTTGTGCTCCCGCACTCTCGCCTTTTCCACTTATTTTTATTTTTGATTTATTTTTGATTTATTTTGTCAATTTAAAAAAAATACGCATCGTTCTGTGCTGTTTGTGTTTGCTTGAGTGCATTCGCGCTCTCACTTTCTCCACTTTACATTTTTTTTGTTATTATTTATCTATTCCTGAGAGTTTATCTTAATTTTTACTTGTTTATTTAAATGAAGTCGACCAGTTGCCTGCCCTTCCTTCCATTATCCGTCACCGAGACAAACTGAACAAAGTTCTGAGGTCGACCTTTTAAAGATAAGGATTCAGGTCTGTCTGCTGTTTACCTTTGCTCCTGCGCGCACTGCCCTTCTCCTCCACATTTATGGTGTTTGTTTGTTTGTCTATCTAATCTTTTGGGTTTTTATTTCTAATGAGTCGACCAGTTGTCTATTTATTATTTTTTTTACTACGCATCAAGCTGCGCTGCTTGTCTTTGCTCCTGTGTGCTCGCGCACTCTCGCCTTTTCCACTTATTTTTATTTTGATTTATTTTTGATTTATTTTGTCAATTTTAAAAAAAAATACGCATCGTGCTGGGCTGTTTGTGTTTGCTTGAGTGCATTCGCGCGCTCTCGCTTTCTCCACTTTACAATTTTTTTGTTATTATTTATCTATTCCTGAGAGTTTATCTTATTTTTTATTTGTTTATTTAAATGAGGTCGACCAGTTGCCTGCCCTTCCTTCCATTATCGGTCACCGAGACAAACTGAACAAAGTTCTGAGGTCGACCTTGTAAAGATAAGGATTCAGGTCTGTCTGCTGTTTACCTTTGCTCCTGCGCGCACTGCCCTTCTCTCCACATTTATGTGTTTGTTTGTCTATCTAATCTTTTGGGTTTTTATTTCTAATGAGGTCGACCAGTTGTCTATTTATTATTTTTTACTACGCATCAAGCTGCGCTGCTTGTCTTTGCTCCTGTGTGCTCGGGCACTCTCGCCTTTTCCACTTATATTTATTTTGTATTTATTTTGTAAATTTAAAAAAAAATACGCACGTGCTGTGCTGTTTGTGTTTGCTTGAGTGCATTCGCGCGCCTCTCGCTTTCTCCACTTTACAATTTTTTTGTTATTATTTATCTATTTCTGACAGTTTATCTTATTTTTTATTTGTTTATTTAATGAAGTCGACCAGTTGCCTGCCCTTCCTTCCATTATCCGTCACCGAGACAAACTGAACAAAGTTCTGAGGTCGACCTTGTAAATATAAGGATTCAGGTCTGTCTGCTGTTTACCTTTGCTCCTGCGCGAACTGCCCTTCTCTCCACATTTATGTGTTTGTTTGTTTGTCTATCTAATCTTTTGGGTTTTTATTTCTAATGAGGTCGACCAGTTGTCTATTTATTATTTTTTTTACTACGCATCAAGCTGCGCTGCTTGTCTTTGCTCCTGTGTGCTCGCGCACTCTCGCCTTTTCCACTTATTTTTATTTTTGATTTACTTTTGATTTATTTTGTCAATTTAAAAAAAAATACGCATCGTGCTGTGCTGTTTGTGTTGCTTGAGTGCATTCGCGCGCTCTCGCTTTCTCCACTTTACAATTTTTTTGTTATTATTTATCTATTCCTGAGAGTTTATCTTATTTTTTATTTGTTTATTTAAATGAAGTCGACCAGTTGCCTGCCCTTCCTTCCATTATCCGTCACCGAGACAAACTGAACAAAGTTCTGAGGTCGACCTTGTAAAGATAAGGATTCATGTCTGTCTGCTGGTTACCTTTGCTCCTGCGCGCACTGCCCTTCTCTCCACATTTATGTGTTTGTTTGTTTGTCTATCTAATCTTTTGGTTTTTATTTCTAATGAGGTCGACCAGTTGTCTATTTATTATTTTTTTTACTACGCATCAAGCTGCGCAGCTTGTCTTTGCTCCTGTATGCTCGCGCACTCTCGCCTTTTCCACTTATTTTTATTTTTGATTTATTTTTGATTTATTTTGTCAATTTTAAAAAAAAAATACGCATCGTGCTGTGCTGTTTTTGTTTGCTTGAGTGCATTCGCGCACTCCTCGCTTTCTCCACATTACAATTTTTTTGTTATTATTTATCTATTCCTGAGAGTTTATCTTATTTTTTATTTGTTTATTTAAATGAAGTCGACCATTTGCCTGCCCTTCCTTCCATTATCCGTCACCGAGACAAACTGAACAAGTTCTGAGGTCGACCTTGTAAAGATAAGGATTCAGGTCTGTCTGCTGTTTTCCTTTGCTCCTGCGCGCACTGCCCTTCTCTCCACATTTATGTGTTTGTTTGTTTGTCTATCTAATCTTTTGGGTTTTTATTTCTAATGAGGTCGACCAGTTGTCTATTTATTATTTTTTTTACTACGCATCAAGCTGCGCTGCTTGTCTTTGCTCCTGTGTGCTCGGGCACTCTCGCCTTTTCCACTTATTTTTATTTTGATTTATTTTTGATTTATTTTGACAATTTTTTAAAAAAAATACTCATCGTGCTGTGCTGTTTGTGTTTGCTTGAGTGCATTCGCGCGCTCTCGCTTTCCTCCACTTTACAATTTTTTTGTTATTATTTATCTATTTCTGAGAGTTTATCTTATTTTTTATTTGTTTATTTAAATGAAGTCGACCAGTTGCCTGCCCTTCCTTCCATTATCCGTCACCGAGACAAACTGAACAAAGTTCTGAGGTCGACCTTGTAAAGATAAGGATTCAGGTCTGTCTGCTGTTTTCCTTTGCTCCTGCGCGCACTGCCCTTCTCTCCACATTTATGTGTTTGTTTGTTTGTCTATCTAATCTTTTGGGTTTTTATTTCTAATGAGGTCGACCAGTTGTCTATTTATTTTTTTTTTTACTACGCATCATCTGCGCTGCTTTTCTTTGCTCCTGTGTGCTCGCGCACTCTCGCCTTTTCCACTTATTTTTATTTTTGATTTACTTTTGATTTATTTTGTCAATTTAAAAAAAATACGCATCGTGCTGTGCTGTTTGTGTTGCTTGAGTGCATTTGTGCGCTCTCGTTCTCCACTTTACAATTTTTTTGTTATTATTTATCTATTCCTGAGAGTTTATCTTATTTTTTATTTGTTTATTTAAATGAAGTCGACCAGTTGCCTGCCCTTCCTTCCATTATCCGTCACCGAGACAAACTGAACAAAGTTCTGAGGTCGACCTTGTAAAGATAAGGATTCATGTCTGTCTGCTGGTTACCTTTGCTCCTGCGCGCACTGCCCTTCTCTCCACATTTATGTGTTTGTTTGTTTGTCTATCTAATCTTTTGGGGTTTTATTTCTAATGAGGTCGACCAGTTGTCTATTTATTATTTTTTTTACTACGCATCAACCTGCGCTGCTTGTCTTTGCTCCTGTGTGCTCGGGCACTCTCGCCTTTTCCACTTATTTTTATTTATGATTTATTTTGTCAATTTAAAAAAAAATACGCATCGTGCTGTGCTGTTTGTGTTTGCTTGAGTGCATTCGCGCGCTCTCGCTTTCTCCACTTTACAATTTTTTTGTTATTATTTATCTATTCCTGAGAGTTTATCTTATTTTTTATTTGTTTATTTAAATGAAGTCGACCAGTTGCCTGCCCTTCCTTCCATTATCCGTCACCGAGACAAACTGAACAAAGTTCTGAGGTCGACCTTGTAAAGATAAGGATTCAGGTCTGTCTGCTGTTTACCTTTGCTCCTGCGCA
>NW_025959888.1:38956-66086 GCF_023159225.1 Perognathus longimembris pacificus | reverse complement strand
GCAGCGCAGCTTGATGCGTAGTAAAAAAAATAATAAATAGACAACAGGTCGACCTCATTAGAAATAAAAACCCAAAAGATTAGATAGACAAACAAACAAACACATAAATGTGGAGAGAAGGGCAGTGCGCGCAGGAGCAAAGGTAAACAGCAGACAGACCTGAATCCTTATCTTTACAAGGTCGACCTCAGAAATTTGTTCAGTTTGTCTCGGTGACGGATAATGGAAGGAAGGGCAGGCAACTGGTCGACTTCATTTAAATAAACAAATAAAAAATAAGATAAACTCTCAGGAATAGATAAATAATAACAAAAAAATTGTAAAGTGGAGAAAGCGAGAGCGCGCGAATGCACTCAAGCAAACACAAACAGCACAGCACGATGCGTATTTTTTTTTAAATTGACAAAATAAATAAAAAATAAATCAAAAATAAAAATAAGTGGAAAAGGTGAGAATGCGCGATCACACAGGAGCAAAGACAAGCAGCGCAGCTTGATGCGTAGTAAAAAAAATAATAAATAGACAACTGGTCGACCTCATTAGAAATAAAAACCCAAAAGATTAGATAGACAAACAAACAAACACATAAATGTGGAGAGAAGGGCAGTGCGCGCAGGAGCAAAGGTAAACAGCAGACAGACCTGAATCCTTATCTTTACAAGGTCGACCTCAGAACTTTGTTCAGTTTGTCTCGGTGACGGATAATGGAAGGAAGCGCAGGCAATTGGTCGACTTCATTTAAATAAACAAATAAAAAATAAGATAAACTCTCAGGAATAGATAAATAATAACAAAAAATTGTAAAGTGGAGAAAGCGAGAGCGCGCGAATGCACTCAAGCAAACACAAACAGCACAGCACGATGCGTATTTTTTTTTTAAATTGACAAAATAAATCAAAAATAAATCAAAAATAAAAATAAGTGGAAAAGGCGAGAGTGCGCGAGCACACAGGAGCAAAGACAAGCAGCGCAGCTTGATGCGTAGTAAAAAAAATAATAAATAGACAACTGGTCAACCTCATTAGAAATAAAAACCCAAAAGATTAGATAGACAAACAAACAAACACATAAATGTGGAGAGAAAGGCAGTGCGCGCAGGGGCAAAGGTAAACAGCAGACAGACCTGAATCCTTATCTTTACAAGGTCGACCTCAGAACTTTGTTCAGTTTGTCTCGGTGACGGATAATGGAAGGAAGCGCAGGCAACTGGTCGACTTCATTTAAATAAACAAATAAAAAATAAGATAAACTCTCAGGAATAGATAAATAATAACAAAAAAATTGTAAAGTGGAGAAAGCGAGAGCCCGCGAATGCACTCAAGCAAACACAAACAGCACAGCACGATGCGTATTTTTTTTAATTGACAAAATAAATCAAAAATAAAAATAAGTGGAAAAGGCGAGAGTGCGCGAGCACACAGGAGCAAAGACAAGCAGCGCAGCTTGATGCGTAGTAAAAAAAATAATAAATAGACAACTGGTCGAACTCATTAGAAATAAATACCAAAAGATTAGATAGACAAACAAACAAACACATAAATGTGGAGAGAAGGGCAGTGCGCGCAGGAGCAAAGGTAAACAGCAGACAGACCTGAATCCTTATCTTTACAAGGTCGACCTCAGAACTTTGTTCAGTTTGTCTCGGTGACGGATAATGGAAGGAAGGGAGGAAACTGGTCGACTTCATTTAAATAAACAAATAAAAAATAAGATAAACTCTCAGGAATAGATAAATAATAACAAAAAAATTGTAAAGTGGAGAAAGCGAGAGCGCGCGAATGCACTCAAGCAAACACAAACAGCACAGCACGATGCGTATTTTTTTTTAAATTGACAAAATAAATCAAAAATAAATCAAAAATAAAAATAAGTGGAAAAGGAGAGAGTGCGCGAGCACACAGGAGCAAAGACAAGCAGCGCAGCTTGATGCGTAGTAAAAAAAATAATAAATAGACAACAGGTCGACCTCATTAGAAATAAAAACCCAAAAGATTAGATAGACAAACAAACAAACACATAAATGTGGAGAGAAGGGCAGTGCGCGCAGGAGCAAAGGTAAACAGCAGACAGACCTGAATCCTTATCTTTACAAGGTCGACCTCAGAAATTTGTTCAGTTTGTCTCGGTGACGGATAATGGAAGGAAGGGCAGGCAACTGGTCGACTTCATTTAAATAAACAAATAAAAAATAAGATAAACTCTCAGGAATAGATAAATAATAACAAAAAAATTGTAAAGTGGAGAAAGCGAGAGCGCGCGAATGCACTCAAGCAAACACAGACAGCACAGCACGATGCGTATTTTTTTTTAAATTGACAAAATAAATAAAAAATAAATCAAAAATAAAAATAAGTGGAAAAGGTGAGAATGCGCGAGCACACAGGAGCAAAGACAAGCAGCGCAGCTTGATGCGTAGTAAAAAAAATAATAAATAGACAACTGGTCGACCTCATTAGAAATAAAAACCCAAAAGATTAGATAGACAAACAAACAAACACATAAATGTGGAGAGAAGGGCAGTGCGCGCAGGAGCAAAGGTAAACAGCAGACAGACCTGAATCCTTATCTTTACAAGGTCGACCTCAGAACTTTGTTCAGTTTGTCTCGGTGACGGATAATGGAAGGAAGGGCAGGCAATTGGTCGACTTCATTTAAATAAACAAATAAAAAATAAGATAAACTCTCAGGAATAGATAAATAATAACAAAAAAATTGTAAAGTGGAGAAAGCGAGAGCGCGGTAATGTTCTCAAGCAAACACAAACAGCACAGCACGATGCGTATTTTTTTTTTAAATTGACAAAATAAATCAAAAATAAAAATAAGTGGAAAAGGCGAGAGTGCGCGAGCACACAGGAGCAAAGACAAGCAGCGCAGCTTGATGCGTAGTAAAAAAAATAATAAATAGACAACTGGTCGACCTCATTAGAAATAAAAACCCAAAAGATTAGATAGACAAACAAACAAACACATAAATGTGCAGAGAAGGGCAGTGTGCGCAGGAGCAAAGGTAAACAGCAGACAGACCTGAATCCTTATCTTTACAAGGTCGACCTCAGAACTTTGTTCAGTTTGTCTCGGTGACGGATAATGGAAGGAAGGGCAGGCAACTGGTCGACTTCATTTAAATAAACAAATAAAAAATAAGATAAACTCTCAGGAATAGATAAATAATAACAAAAAAATTGTAAAGTGGAGAAAGCGAGAGCGCGCGAATGCACTCAAGCAAACACAAACAGCACAGCACGATGCGTATTTTTTTTAAAATTGACAAAGTAAATCAAAAATAAATCAAAAATAAAAATAAGTGGAAAAGGCGAGAGTGCGCGAGCAAACAGGAGCAAAGACAAGCAGGGCAGCTTGATGCGTAGTAAAAAAAATAAGAAATAGACAACTGGTCGACCTCATTAGAAATAAAAACCCAAAAGATTAGATAGACAAACAAACAAACACATAAATGTGGAGAGAAGGGCAGTCCGCACAGGAGCAAAGGTAAACAGCAGACAGACCTGAATCCTTATCTTTACAAGGTCGACTTCAGAACTTTGTTCAGTTTCTCTCGGTGACGGATAATGGAAGGAAGGGCAGGCAACTGGTCGACTTCATTTAAATAAACAAATAAAAAATAAGATAAACTCTCAGGAATAGATAAATAATAACAAAAAAATTGTAAAGTGGAGAAAGCGAGAGCGCGCGAATGCACTCAAGCAAACACAAACAGCACAGCACGATGCGTATTTTTTTTTAAATTGACAAAATAAATCAAAAATAAATCAAAAATAAAAATAAGTGGAAAAGGCGAGAGTGCGCGAGCACACAGGAGCAAAGACAAGCAGCGCAGCTTGATGCATAGTAAAAAAATTAATAAATAGACAACTGGTCGACCTCATTAGAAATAAAAACCCAAAAGATTAGATAGACAAACAAACAAACACATAAATGTGGAGAGATGGGCAGTGCGCGCAGGAGCAAAGGTAAGCAGCAGACAGACCTGAATCCTTATCATTACAAGGTCGACCTCAGAACTTTGTTCAGTTTGTCTGGGTGACGGATAATGGAAGGAAGGGCAGGCAACTGGTCGACTTCATTTAAATAAACAAATAAAATATAAGATAAACTCTCAGGAATAGATAAATAATAACAAAAAAATTGTAAAGTGGAGAAAGCGAGAGCGCGCGAATGCACTCAAGCAAACACAAAGAGCACAGCACGATGCGTATTTTTTTTTAAATTGACAAAATAAATCAAAAATAAATCAAAAATAAAAATAAGTGGAAAAGGCGAGAGTGCGCGAGCACACAGGAGCAAAGACAAGCAGCGCAGCTTGATGCGTAGTAAAAAAAATAATAAATAGACAACTGGTCAACCTCATTAGAAATAAAAACCCAAAAGATTAGATAGACAAACAAACAAACACATAAATGTGGAGAGAAGGGCAGTGCGCGCAGGGGCAAAGGTAAACAGCAGACAGACATGAATCCTTATCTTTACAAGGTCGACCTCAGAACTTTGTTCAGTTTGTCTCGGTGACGGATAATGGAAGGAAGGGCAGGCAACTGGTCGACTAAATTTAAATAAACAAATAAAAAATAAGATAAACTCTCAGGAATAGATAAATAATAACAAAAAAATTGTAAAGTGGAGAAAGCGAGAGCGCGCAAATGCACTCAAGCAAACACAAACAGCACAGCACGATGTGTATTTTTTTTAAATTGACAAAATAAATCAAAAATAAACCAAAAATAAAAATAAGTGGAAAAGGCGAGAGTGCGCGAGCACACAGGAGCAAAGACAAGCAGCGCAGCTTGATGCGTAGTAAAAAAAATAATAAATAGACAACTGGTCGACCTCATTAGAAATAAAAACCCAAAAGATTTGATAGACAAACAAACAAACACATAAATATGGAGAGAAGGGCAGTGCGCGCAGGAGCAAAGGTAAACAGCAGACAGACCTGAATCCTTATCTTTACAAGGTCGACCTCTGAACTTTGTTCAGTTTGTCTCGGTGACGAATAATGGAAGGAAGGGCAGGCAACTGGTCGACTTCATTTAAATAAACAAATAAAAAATAAGATAAACTCTCAGGAATAGATAAATAATAACAAAAAAATTGTAAAGTGGAGAAAGCGAGAGCGCGCGAATGCACGCAAGCAAACACAAACACCACAGCACGATGCGTATTTTTTTTTAAAATAGACAAAATAAATCAAAAATAAAAATAAGTGGAAAAGGCGAGAGTGCGCGAGCACACAGGAGCAAAGACAAGCAGCGCAGCTTGATGCGTGGTAAAAAAAAATAATAACTAGACAACTGGTCGACCTCATTAGAAATAAAATCCCAAAAGATTAGATAGACAAACAAACAAACACATAAATGTGGAGAGAAGGGCAGTGCGCGCAGGAGCAAAGGTAAACAGCAGACAGACCTGAATCCTTATCTTTACAAGGTCGACCTCAGAACTTTGTTCAGTTTGTCTCGGTGACGGATAATGGAAGGAAGGGCAGGCAACTGGTCGACTTTATTTAAATAAACAAATAAAAAATAAGATAAACTCTCAGGAATAGATAAATAATAACAAAAAAATTGTAAAGTAGAGAAAGCGAGCGCGCGCGAATGCACTCAAGCAAACACAAACAGCACAGCACGATGCGTATTTTTTTTAAAATTGACAAAATAAATAAAAAATAAATCAAAAATAAAAATAAGTGGAAAAGGCGAGAGTGCGCGAGCACACAGGAGCAAAGACAAGCAGCGCAGCTTGATGCGTAGTAAAAAAAAATAATAAATAGACAACTGGTCGACCTCATTAGAAATAAAAACCCAAAAGATTAGATAGACAAACAAACAAACACATAAATGTGGAGAGAAGGGCAGTGCGCGCAGGAGCAAAGGTAAACATCAGACAGACCTGAATCCTTATCTTTACAAGGTCGACCTCAGAACTTTGTTCAGTTTGTCTCGGTGACGGATAATGGAAGGAAGGGCAGGCAACTGGTCGACTTCATTTAAATAAACAAATAAAAAATAAGATAAACTCTCAGGAATAGATAAATAATAACAAAAAATTGTAAAGTGGAGAAAGCGAGAGCGCGGGAATGCACTCAAGCAAACACAAACAGCACAGCACGATGCGTTTTTTTTTTTAAATTGACAAAATAAATCAAAAATAAAAATAAGTGGAAAAGGCGAGAGTGCGCGAGCACAAAGGAGCAAAGACAAGCAGCGCAGCTTGATGCGTAGTAAAAAAAATAATAAATAGACAACTGGTCGACCTCATTAGAAATAAAAACCCATAAGATTAGATAGACAAACAAACAAACACATAAATGTGGACAGAAGGGCAGTGCGTGCAGGAGCAAAGGTAAACATCAGACAGACCTGAATCCTTATCTTTACAAGGTCGACCTCAGAACTTTGTTCAGTTTGTCTCGGTGACGGATAATGGAAGGAAGGGCAGGCAACTGGTCGACTTCTTTAAATAAACAAATAAAAAATAACATAAATTCTCAGGAATAGATAAATAATAACAAAAAATTGTAAAGTGGAGAAAGCAAGAGCGCGGGAATGCACTCAAGCAAACACAAACAGCACAGCACGATGCGTTTTTTTTTTAAATTGACAAAATAAATCAAAAATAAAAATAAGTGGAAAAGGCGAGAGTGCGCGAGCACAAAGGAGCAAAGACAAGCAGCGCAGCTTGATGCGTAGTAAAAAAAATAATAAATAGACAACTGGTCGACCTCATTAGAAATAAAAACCCATAAGATTAGATAGACAAACAAACAAACACATAAATGTGGAGAGAAGGGCAGTGCGTGCAGGAGCAAAGGTAAACATCAGACAGACCTGAATCCTTATCTTTACAAGGTCGACCTCAGAACTTTGTTCAGTTTGTCTCGGTGACGGATAATGGAAGGAAGGGCAGGCAACTGGTCGACTTCTTTAAATAAACAAATAAAAAATAACATAAATTCTCAGGAATAGATAAATAATAACAAAAAAATTGTAAAGTGGAGAAAGCGAGAGCGCGCGAATGCACTCAAGCAAACACAAACAGCACAGCACGATGCGTATTTTTTTTTAAATTGTCAAAATAAATAAAAAATAAATCAAAAATAAAAATTAGTGGAAAAGGCGAGAGTGCGCGAGCACACGAGCAAAGACAGGCAGCGCAGCTTGATGCGTAGTAAAAAAAATAATAAATAGACAACTGGTCGACCTCATTAGAAATAAAAACCCAAAAGATTAGATAGACAAACAAACAAAAATATAAATGTGGAGAGAAGGGCAGTGCGCGCAGGGGCAAAGGTAAACAGCAGACAGACCTGAATCCTTATCTTTACAAGGTCGACCTCAGAACTTTGTTCAGTTTGTCTCGGTGACGGATAATGGAAGGAAGGGCAGGCAACTGGTCGACTTCATTTAAATAAACAAATAAAAAATAAGATAAACTCTTAGGAATAGATGAATAATAACAAAAAATTGTAAAGTGGAGAAAGCGAGAGCGCGCGAATGCACTCAAGCAAACACAAACAGCACAGCACGATGCGTATTTTTTTAAAATTGACAAAATAAATCAAAAATAAATCAAAAATAAAAATAAGTGGAAAAGGCGAGAGTGCGCGAGTACACAGGAGCAAAGACAAGCAGCGCAGCTTGATGCGTAGTAAAAAAAATAATAAATAGACAACTGGTCGACCTCATTAGAAATAAAAACCCAAAAGATTACATAGACAAACAAACAAACACATAAATGTGGAGAGAAGGGCAGTGCGCGCAGGAGCAAAGGTAAACAGCAAACAGACCTGAATCCTTATCTTTACAAGGTCGACCTCAGAACTTTGTTCAGTTTGTCTCGGTGACGGATAATGGAAGGAAGGGCAGGCAACTGGTCGACATCTTTAAATAAACAAATAAAAAATAACATAAATTCTCAGGAATAGATAAATAATAACAAAAAAATTGTAAAGTGGAGAAAGCGAGAGCGCACGAATGCACTCAAGCAAACACAAACAGCACAGCACGATGCGAATTTTTTTAAAATTGACAAAATAAATCAAAAATAAATCAAAAATAAAAATTAGTGGAAAAGGCGAGAGTGCGCGAGCACACAGGAGCAAAGACAAGCAGCGCAGCTTGACCGTAGTAAAAAAATAATAAATAGACAACTGGTCGACCTCATTAGAAATAAAAACCCAAAAGATTAGATAGACAAACAAACAAACACATAAATGTGGAGAGAAGGGCAGTGCGCGCAGGAGCAAATGTAAACAACAGACAGACCTGTATCCTTATCTTTACAAGGTCGACCTCAGAACTTTGTTCAGTTTGTCTCGGTGACGGATAATGGAAGGAAGGGCAGGAAACTGGTGGACTTCATTTAAATAAACAAATAAAATATAAGATAAACACTCAGGAATAGATAAATAATAACAAAAAAATTGTAAAGTGGAGAAAGCGAGAGCGCGCCAATGCACTCAAGCAAACACAAACAGCACAGCACACTGCGTATTTTTTTTAAATTGACAAAATAAATAAAAAATAAATCAAAATTAAAAATAAGTGGAAAAGGCGAGAGTGCGCGAGCACACAGGAGCAAAGACAAGCAGCGCAGCTTGATGCGTAGTAAAGAAAATAATAAATAGACAACTGGTCGACCTCATTAGAAATAAAAACCCAAAAGATTAGATAGACAAACAAACAAACACATAAATGTGGAGAGAAGGGCAGTGCGGGCAGGAGCAAAGGTAAACAGCAGACAGACCTGAATCCTTATCTTTACAAGGTCGACCTCAGAACTTTGTTCAGTTTGTCTCGGTGACGGATAATGGAAGGAAGGGTAGGCAACTGGTCGACTTCATTTAAATAAACAAATAAAAAATAAGATAAACTCTCAGGAATAGATAAATAATAACAAAAAAATTGTAAAGTGGAGAAAGCGAGAGCGCGCGAATGCACTCAAGCAAACACAAACAGCACAGCACGATGCGTATTTTTTTTTAAATTGACAAAATAAATCAAAAATAAATCAAAAATAAAAATAAGTGGAAAAGGCGAGAGTGCGCGAGCACACAGGAGCAAAGACAAGCAGCGCAGCTTGATGCGTAGTAAAAAAAATAATAAATAGGCAACTGGTCGACCTCATTAGAAATAAAAACCCAAAAGATTAGATAGACAAACAAACAAACACATAAATGTGCAGAGATGGGCAGTGCGCGCAGGAGCAAAGGTAAACAGCAGACAGACCTGAATACTTATCTTTACAAGGTCGACCTCAGAACTTTGTTCAGTTTGTCTCGGTGACGGATAATGGAAGGAAGGGCAGGCAACTGGTCGACTTCATTTAAATAAACAAATAAAAAATAAGATAAACTCTCAGGAATAGATAAATAATAACCAAAAAATTGTAAAGTGGAGAAACGAGAGCGCGCGAATGCACTCAAGCAAACACAAACAGCACAGCACGATGCGTATTTTTTTTATATTGACAAAATAAATCAAAAATAAATCAAAAATAACAATAAGTGGAAAAGGCGAGAGTGCGCGAGCACACAGGAGCAAAGACAAGCAGCGCAGCTTGATGCGTAGTAAAAAAAATAATAAATAGACATCTGGTCGACCTCATTAGAAATAAAAACCCAAAAGATTAGATAGACAAACAAACAAACACATAAATGTGGAGAGAAGGGCAGTGCGCGCAGGAGCAAAGGTAAACAGCAGACAGACCTGAATCCTTATCTTTACAAGGTCGACCTCAGAACTTTGTTCAGTTTGTCTCGGTGACGGATAATGGAAGGAAGGGCAGGCAACTGGTCGACTTCTTTAAATAAACAAATAAAAAATAACATAAATTCTCAGGAATAGATAAATAATAACAAAAAAATTGTAAAGTGGAGAAAGCGAGAGCGCGCGAATGCACTCAAGCAAACACAAACAGCACAGCACGATGCGTATTTTTTTAAAATTGTCAAAATAAATCAAAAATAAATCAAAAATAAAAATTAGTGGAAAAGGCGAGAGTGCGCGAGCACACGAGCAAAGACAGGCAGCGCAGCTTGATGCGTAGTAAAAAAAATAATAAATAGACAACTGGTCGACCTCATTAGAAATAAAAACCCAAAAGATTAGATAGACAAACAAACAAAAATATAAATGTGGAGAGAAGGGCAGTGCGCGCAGGGGCAAAGGTAAACAGCAGACAGACCTGAATCCTTATCTTTACAAGGTCGACCTCAGAACTTTGTTCAGTTTGTCTCGGTGACGGATAATGGAAGGAAGGGCAGGCAACTGGTCGACTTCATTTAAATAAACAAATAAAAAATAAGATAAACTCTTAGGAATAGATGAATAATAACAAAAAATTGTAAAGTGGAGAAAGCGAGAGCGCGCGAATGCACTCAAGCAAACACAAACAGCACAGCACGATGCGTATTTTTTTAAAATTGACAAAATAAATCAAAAATAAATCAAAAATAAAAATAAGTGGAAAAGGCGAGAGTGCGCGAGTACACAGGAGCAAAGACAAGCAGCGCAGCTTGATGCGTAGTCAAAAAAATAATAAATAGACAACTGGTCGACCTCATTAGAAATAAAAACCCAAAAGATTACATAGACAAACAAACAAACACATAAATGTGGAGAGAAGGGCAGTGCGCGCAGGAGCAAAGGTAAACAGCAGACAGACCTGAATCCTTATCTTTACAAGGTCGACCTCAGAACTTTGTTCAGTTTGTCTCGGTGACGGATAATGGAAGGAAGGGCAGGCAACTGGTCGACATCTTTAAATAAACAAATAAAAAATAACATAAATTCTCAGGAATAGATAAATAATAACAAAAAAATTGTAAAGTGGAGAAAGCGAGAGCGCGCCAATGCACTCAAGCAAACACAAACAGCACAGCACACTGCGTATTTTTTTTAAATTGACAAAATAAATCAAAAATAAATCAAAATTAAAAATAAGTGGAAAAGGCGAGAGTGCGCGAGCACACAGGAGCAAAGACAAGCAGCGCAGCTTGATGCGTAGTAAAGAAAATAATAAATAGACAACTGGTCGACCTCATTAGAAATAAAAACCCAAAAGATTAGATAGACAAACAAACAAACACATAAATGTGGAGAGAAGGGCAGTGCGGGCAGGAGCAAAGGTAAACAGCAGACAGACCTGAATCCTTATCTTTACAAGGTCGACCTCAGAACTTTGTTCAGTTTGTCTCGGTGACGGATAATGGAAGGAAGGGTAGGCAACTGGTCGACTTCATTTAAATAAACAAATAAAAAATAAGATAAACTCTCAGGAATAGTTAAATAATAACAAAAAAATTGTAAAGTGGAGAAAGCGAGAGCGCGCGAATGCACTCAAGCAAACACAAACAGCACAGCACGATGCGTATTTTTTTTTAAATTGACAAAATAAATCAAAAATAAATCAAAAATAAAAATAAGTGGAAAAGGCGAGAGTGCGCGAGCACACAGGAGCAAAGACAAGCAGCGCAGCTTGATGCGTAGTAAAAAAAATAATAAATAGGCAACTGGTCGACCTCATTAGAAATAAAAACCCAAAAGATTAGATAGACAAACAAACAAACACATAAATGTGCAGAGATGGGCAGTGCGCGCAGGAGCAAAGGTAAACAGCAGACAGACCTGAATACTTATCTTTACAAGGTCGACCTCAGAACTTTGTTCAGTTTGTCTCGGTGACGGATAATGGAAGGAAGGGCAGGCAACTGGTCGACTTCATTTAAATAAACAAATAAAAAATAAGATAAACTCTCAGGAATAGATAAATAATAACCAAAAAATTGTAAAGTGGTGAAACGAGAGCGCGCGAATGCACTCAAGCAAACACAAACAGCACAGCACGATGCGTATTTTTTTTTAAATTGACAAAATAAATCAAAAATAAATCAAAAATAAAAATAAGTGGAAAAGGCGAGAGTGCGCGAGCACACAGGAGCAAAGACAAGCAGCGCAGCTTGATGCGTAGTAAAAAAAATAATAAATAGACAACTGGTCGACCTCATTAGAAATAAAAACCCAAAAGATTAGATAGACAAACAAACAAACACATAAATGTGCAGAGATGGGCAGTGCGCGCAGGAGCAAAGGTAAACAGCAGACAGACCTGAATACTTATCTTTACAAGGTCGACCTCAGAACTTTGTTCAGTTTGTCTCGGTGACGGATAATGGAAGGAAGGGCAGGCACCTGGTCGACTTCATTTAAATAAACAAATAAAAAATAAGATAAACTCTCAGGAATAGATAAATAATAACCAAAAAATTGTAAAGTGGAGAAAGCGAGAGCGCGCGAATGCACTCAAGCAAACACAAACAGCACAGCACGATGCGTATTTTTTTTATATTGACAAAATAAATCAAAAATAAATCAAAAATAACAATAAGTGGAAAAGGCGAGAGTGCGCGAGCACACAGGAGCAAAGACAAGCAGCGCAGCTTGATGCGTAGTAAAAAAAATAATAAAAAGACAACTGGTCGACCACATTAGAAATAAAAACCCAAAAGATTAGATAGACAAACAAACAAACACATAAATGTGGAGAGAAGGGCAGTGCGGGCAGGAGCAAAGGTAAACAGCAGACAGACCTGAATCCTTATCTTTACAAGGTCGACCTCAGAACTTTGTTCAGTTAGTCTCGGTGACGGATAATGGAAGGGAGGGCAGGCAACTGGTCGACTTCATTCAAATAAACAAATAAAAAATAAGATAAACTCTCAGGAATAGATAAATAATAACAAAAAAATTGTAAAGTGGAGAAAGCGAGAGCGCGCGAATGCACTCTAGCAAACACAAACAGCACAGCACGATGCGTATTTTTTTTAAATTGACAAAATAAATCAAAAATAAATCAAAAATAAAAATATGTGGAAAAGGCAAGAGTGCGCGAGCACACAGGAGCAAAGACATGCAGCGCAGCTTGATTCGTAGTAAAAAAAATAATAAATAGACAACTGGTCGACCTCATTAGAAATAAAAACCCAAAAGATTAGATAGACAAACAAACAAACACATAAATGTGGAGAGAAGGGCAGTGTGTGCAGGAGCAAACGTAAACAGCAGACAGACCTGAATCCTTATCTTTACAAGGTCGACCTCAGAACTTTGTTCAGTTTGTCTCGGTGACGGATAATGGAAGGAAGGGCAGGAAACTGGTCGACTTCATTTAAATAAACAAAAAATAATAAGATAAACTCTCAGGAATAGATAAATAATAACAAAAAAATTGTAAAGTGGAGAAAGCGAGAGCGCGCGAATGCACTCAAGCAAACACAAACAGCACATCATGATGCGTATTTTTTTTTAAAATTGACAAAATAAATCAAAAATAAATCAAAAATAAAAGTAAGTGGAAAAGGCGAGAGTGCGCGAGCACACAGGAGCAAAGACAAGCAGCGCAGCTTGATGCGTAGTAAAAAAAATAATAAATAGACAACTGGTCGACCTCATTAGAAATAAAAACCCAAAAGATTAGATAGACAAACAAACAAACACATAAATGTGGAGAGATGGGCAGTGCGCGCAGGAGCAAAGGTAAACAGCAGACAGACCTGAATCCTTATCTTTACAAGGACGAACTCAGAACTTTGTTCAGTTTGTCTCGGTGACGGATAATGGAAGGAAGGGCAGGCAACTGGTCGACTTCATTTAAATAAACAAATAAAAAATAAGTAAACTCTCAGGAATAGATAAATAATAACAAAAAAATTGTAAAGTGGAGAAAGCGAGAGCGCGCGAATGCACTCAAGCAAACACAAACAGCACAGCACGATGCGTATTTTTTTTTAAATTGACAAAAAAAATCGAAAATTAATCAAAAATAAAAATAAGTGGAAAAGGCGAGACTGCGCGAGCACACAGGAGCAAAGACAAGCAGTGCAGCTTGATGCGTAGTAAAAAAAATAATAAATAGACAACTGGTCGACCTCATTAGAAATAAAAACCCAAAAGATTAGATAGACAAACAAACAAACACATAAATGTGGATAGAAGGGCAGTGCGGGCAGGAGCAAAGGTAAACAGCAGACAGACCTGAATCCTTATCTTTACAAGGTCGACCTCAGAACTTTGTTCAGTTTGTCTCGGTGACGGATAATGGATGGAAGGGCAGGCAACTGGTCGACTTCATTTAAATAAACAAATAAAAAATAAGATAAACTCTCAGGAATAGATAAATAATAAAATAAATTGTAAAGTGGAGAAAGCGAGAGAGCGCGAATGCACTCAAGCAAACACAAACAGCACAGCACGATGCGTATTTTTTTTTAAATTGACAAAATAAATCAAAAATAAATCAAAAATAAAAATAAGTGGAAAAGGCGAGAGTGCGCGAGCACACAGGAGCAAAGACAAGCAGCGCAGCTTGATGCGTAGTAAAAAAAAATAATAAATAGACAACTGGTCGACCTCATTAGAAATAAAAACCCAAAAGATTAGTTAGACAAACAAACACATAAATGTGGAGAGAAGGGCAGTGCGCGCAGGAGCAAAGGTAAACAGCAGACAGACCTGAATCCTTATCTTTACAAGGTCGACCTCAGAACTTTGTTCAGTTTGTCTCGGTGACGGATAATGGAAGGAAGGGCAGGCAACTGGTCGACTTCATTTAAATAAACAAATAAAAAATAAGATAAACTCTCAGGAATAGATAAATAATAACAAAAAATTGTAAAGTGGAGAAAGCGAGAGAGCGCGAATGCACTCAAGCAAACACAAAAAGCACAGCACGATGCGTATTTTTTTTAAATTGGCAAAATAAATCAAAAATAAATAAAAAATAAAAATAAGTGGAAAAGGCGAGAGTGCGCGAGCACACAGGAGCAAAGACAAGCAGCGCAGCTTGATGCGTAGTAAAAAAAATAATGAATAGACAACTGGTCGACCTCATTAGAAATAAAAACCCAAAAGATTAGATAGACAAACAAACAAACACATAAATGTGGAGAGAAGGGCAGTGCGGGCAGGAGCAAAGGTAAACAGCAGACAGACCTGAATCCTTATCTTTACAAGGTCTACCTCAGAACTTTGTTCAGTTTGTCTCGGTGACGGATAATGGAAGGAAGGGCAGGCAACTGGTCGACTTCATTTAAATAAACAAAAAAAATAAGATAAACTCTCAGGAATAGATAAATAATAACAAAAAATTGTAAAGTGGAGAAAGCGAGAGCGCGCGAATGCACTCAAGCAAACACAAACAGCAAAGCACGATGCGTATTTTTTTTAAATTGACAAAATAAATCAAAAATAAATCAAAAATAAAAATAAGTGGAAAAGGCGAGAGTGCGCGAGCACACAGGAGCAAAGACAAGTAGCGCAGCTTGATGCGTAGTAAAAAAAATAATAAATACACAACTGGTCGACCTCATTAGAAATAAAAACCCAAAAGATTAGATAGACAAACAAACAAACACATAAATGTGGAGAGAAGGGCAGTGCGCGCAGGAGCAAAGGTAAACAGCAGACAGACCTGAATCCTTATCTTTACAATGTCGACCTCAGAACTTTGCTCAGTTTGTCTCGGTGACGGATAATGGAAGGAAGGGCAGGAAACTGGTCGACTTCATTTAAATAAACAAATAAAATATAAGATAAACTCTCAGGAATAGATAAATAATAACAAAAAATTGTAAAGTGGAGAAAGCGAGAGCGCGCGAATGCACTCAAGCAAACACAAACAGCACAGCACGATGCGTATTTTTTTTTAAATTGACAAAATAAATCAAAAATAAATCAAAAATAAAAACAAGTGGAAAAGGCGAGATTGCGCGAGCACACAGGAGCAAAGACAAGCAGCGCAGCTTGATGCGTAGTCAAAAAAATAATAAATAGACAACTGGTCGACCTCATTAGAAATAAAAACCCAAACGATTCGATAGACAAACAAACAAACACATAAATGTGGAGAGAAGGGCAGTGCGCGCAGGAGCAAAGGTAAACAGCAGACAGACCTGAATCCTTATCTTTACAAGGTCGACCTCAGAACTTTGTTCAGTTTGTCTAGGTGACGGATAATGGAAGGAAGTGCAGGCAACTGGTCGACTTCATTTAAATAAACAAATAAAAAATAAGATAAACTCTCAGGAATAGATAAATTATAACAAAAAAATTGTAAAGTGGAGAAAGCGAGAGCGCGCGAATGCACTCAAGCAAACACAAACAGCACAGCACGATGCGTATTTTTTTTTAAATTGACAAAATATATAAAAAATAAATCAAAGATAAAAATAAGTGGAAAAGGCGAGAGTGCGCGAGCACACAGGAGCAAAGACAAGCAGCGCAGCTTGATGCGTAGTAAAAAAAATAATAAATACACAACTGGTCGACCTCATTATAAATAAAAACCCAAAAGATTAGATAGACAAACAAACAAACACATAAATGTGGAGAGAAGGGCAGTGCGCGCAGGAGCAAAGGTAAACAGCAGACAGACCTGAATCCTTATCTTTACAAGGTCGACCTCAGAACTTTGCTCAGTTTGTCTCGGTGACGGATAATGGAAGGAAGGGCCGGCAAGTAGTCGACTTCTTTTAAATAAAAAAATAAAAAATAAGATAAACTCTCAGGAATAGATAAATAATAACAAAAAAATTGTAAAGTGGAGAAAGCGAGAGCGCGCGAATGCACTCAAGCAAACACAAACAGCACAGCACGATGCGTATTTTTTTTAAAATTGACAAAATAATTCAAAAATAAATCAAAAATAAAAATAAGTGGAAAAGGCGAGAGTGCGCGAGCACACAGGAGCAAAGACAAGCAGCGCAGCTTGATGCGTAGTAAAAAAAAATAATAAATACACAACTGGTCGACCTCATTAGAAATAAAAACCCAAAAGATTAGATAGACAAACAAACAAACACATAAATGTGGAGAGAAGGGCAGTGCGCGCAGGAGCAAAGGTAAACAGCAGACAGACCTGAATCCTTATCTTTACAATGTCGACCTCAGAACTTTGCTCAGTTTGTCTCGGTGACGGATAATGGAAGGAAGGGCAGGAAACTGGTCGACTTCATTTAAATAAACAAATAAAATATAAGATAAACTCTCAGGAATAGATAAATAATAACAAAAAATTGTAAAGTGGAGAAAGCGAGAGCGCGCGAATGCACTCAAGCAAACACAAACAGCACAGCACGATGCGTATTTTTTTTTAAATTGACAAAATAAATCAAAAATAAATCAAAAATAAAAACAAGTGGAAAAGGCGAGATTGCGCGAGCACACAGGAGCAAAGACAAGCAGCGCAGCTTGATGCGTAGTCAAAAAAATAATAAATAGACAACTGGTCGACCTCATTAGAAATAAAAACCCAAACGATTCGATAGACAAACAAACAAACACATAAATGTGGAGAGAAGGGCAGTGCGCGCAGGAGCAAAGGTAAACAGCAGACAGACCTGAATCCTTATCTTTACAAGGTCGACCTCAGAACTTTGTTCAGTTTGTCTAGGTGACGGATAATGGAAGGAAGTGCAGGCAACTGGTCGACTTCATTTAAATAAACAAATAAAAAATAAGATAAACTCTCAGGAATAGATAAATTATAACAAAAAAATTGTAAAGTGGAGAAAGCGAGAGCGCGCGAATGCACTCAAGCAAACACAAACAGCACAGCACGATGCGTATTTTTTTTTTAAATTGACAAAATATATAAAAAATAAATCAAAGATAAAAATAAGTGGAAAAGGCGAGAGTGCGCGAGCACACAGGAGCAAAGACAAGCAGCGCAGCTTGATGCGTAGTAAAAAAAATAATAAATACACAACTGGTCGACCTCATTATAAATAAAAACCCAAAAGATTAGATAGACAAACAAACAAACACATAAATGTGGAGAGAAGGGCAGTGCGCGCAGGAGCAAAGGTAAACAGCAGACAGACCTGAATCCTTATCTTTACAAGGTCGACCTCAGAACTTTGCTCAGTTTGTCTCGGTGACGGATAATGGAAGGAAGGGCCGGCAAGTAGTCGACTTCTTTTAAATAAAAAAATAAAAAATAAGATAAACTCTCAGGAATAGATAAATAATAACAAAAAAATTGTAAAGTGGAGAAAGCGAGAGCGCGCGAATGCACTCAAGCAAACACAAACAGCACAGCACGATGCGTATTTTTTTTAAAATTGACAAAATAATTCAAAAATAAATCAAAAATAAAAATAAGTGGAAAAGGCGAGAGTGCGCGAGCACACAGGAGCAAAGACAAGCAGCGCAGCTTGATGCGTAGTAAAAAAAATAATAAATAGACAACTGGTCGACCTCATTAGAAATAAAACCCCAAAAGATTAGATAGACAAACAAACACATAAATGTGGAGAGAAGGGCAGTGCGCGCAGGAGCAAAGGTAAACTGCAGACAGACCTGAATCCTTATCTTTACAAGGTCGACCTCAGAACTTTGTTCAGTTTGTCTCGGTGACGGATAATGGAAGGAAGGGCAGGCAACTGGTCGACTTCATTTAAATAAACAAATAAAAAATAAGATAAACTCTCAGGAATAGATAAATAATAACAAAAAATTGTAAAGTGGAGAAAGCGAGAGCGCGCGAATGGACTCAAGCAAACACAAACAGCACAGCACGATGCGTATTTTTTTTAAATTGACAAAATAAATAAAAAATAAATCAAAAATAAAAACAAGTGGAAAAGGCGAGAGTGCGCGAGCACACAGGAGCAAAGACAAGCAGCGCAGCTTGATGCGTAGTCAAAAAAATAATAAATAGACAACTGGTCGACCTCATTAGAAATAAAAACCCAAACGATTCGATATACAAACAAACAAACACATAAATGTGGAGAGAAGTGCAGTGCGCGCAGGAGCAAAGGTAAACAGCAGACAGACCTGAATCCTTATCTTTACAAGGTCGACCTCAGAACTTTGTTCAGTTTGTCTCGGTGACGGATAATGGAAGGAAGGGCAGGCAACTGGTGGACTTCATTTAAATAAACAAAAAAATATGATAAACTCTCAGGAATAGATAAATAATAACAAAAAATTGTAAAGTGGAGAAAGAGAGAGCGCGCGAATGCACTCAAGCAAACACAAAGAGCACAGCACGATGCGTATTCTTTTTAAATTGACAAAATAAATCAAAAATAAATCAAAAATAAAAATAAGTGGAAAAGGCGAGAGTGCGCGAGCACACAGGAGCAAAGACAAGCAGCGCAGCTTGATGCGTAGTAAAAAAAGTAATAAATAGACAACTGGTCGACCTCATTAGAAATAAAAACCCAAAAGATTAGATAGACAAACAAACAAACACATAAATGTGGAGAAAAGGGCAGTGCCCGCAGGAGCAAAGGTAAACAGCAGACAGACCTGAATCCTTATATTTACAAGGTCGACCTCAGAATTTTGCTCAGTTTGTCTCGGTGAGGGATAATGGAAGGAAGGGCAGGCAACTGGTCGACTTCATTTACATAAACAAATAAAAAATAAGATAAACTCTCAGGAATAGATAAATAATAACAAAAAAATTGTAAAGTGGAGAAAGCGAGAGCGCGCGAATGCATCCAAGCAAACACAAACAGCACAGCACGATGCGTATTTTTTTTTAAAATTGACAAAATAAATCAAGAATAAATCAAAAATAAAAATAAGTGGAAAAGGCGAGAGTGCGGGAGCACACAAGAGCAAAGACAAGCAGCGCAGCTTGATGCGTAGTAAAAAAAATAATAAATAGACAACTGGTCGACCTCATTAGAAATAAAAACCCAAAAGATTAGATAGACAAACAAACAAACACATAAATGTGGAGAGAAGGGCAGTGCGCGCAGGAGCAAAGGTAAACAGCAGACAGACCTGAATCCTTATCTTTACAAGGACGACCTCACAACTTTGTTCAGTTTGTCTCGGTGACGGATAATGGAAGGAAGGGCAGGCAACTGGTCGACGTCATTTAAATAAACAAATAAAAAATAAGGTAAACTCTCAGGAATAGATAAATAATAACAAAAAAATTGTAAAGTGGAGAAAGCGAGAGCGCGCGAATGCACTCAAGCAAACACAAACAGCACAGCACGATGCGTATTTTTTTTTTAAATTGACAAAATATATAAAAAATAAATCAAAGATAAAAATAAGTGGAAAAGGCGAGAGTGCGCGAGCACACAGGAGCAAAGACAAGCAGCGCAGCTTGATGCGTAGTAAAAAAAATAATAAATACACAACTGGTCGACCTCATTAGAAATAAAAACCCAAAAGATTAGATAGACAAACAAACAAACACATAAATGAGGAGAGAAGGGCAGTGCGCGCAGGAGCAAAGGTAAACAGCAGACAGACCTGAATCCTTATCTTTACAAGGTCGACCTCAGAACTTTGCTCAGTTTGTCTCGGTGACGGATAATGGAAGGAAGGGCCGGCAACTAGTCGACTTCTTTTAAATAAAAAAATAAAAAATAAGATAAACTCTCAGGAATAGATAAATAATAACAAAAAAATTTTAAAGTGGAGAAAGCGAGAGTGCGCGAATGCACTCAAACAAACACAAACAGCACAGCACGATGCGTATTTTTTTTAAATTGACAAAATAAATCAAAAATAAATCAAAAATAAAAATAAGTGGAAAAGGCGAGAGTGGGCGAGCACACAGGAGCAAAGACAAGCAGCGCAGCTTGATGCGTAGTAAAAAAATAATAAATAGACAACTGGTCGACCTCATTAGAAATAAAACCCCAAAAGATTAGATAGACAAACAAACACATAAATGTGGAGAGAAGGGCAGTGCGCGCAGGAGCAAAGGTAAACAGCAGACAGACCTGAATCCTTATCTTTACAAGGTCGACCTCAGAACTTTGTTCAGTTTGTCTCGGTGACGGATAATGGAAGGAAGGGCAGGCAACTGGTCGACTTCATTTAAATAAACAAAAAAAAATAAGATAAACTCTCAGGAATAGATAAATAATAACAAAAAATTGTAAAGTGGAGAAAGCGAGAGCGCGCGAATGGACTCAAGCAAACACAAACAGCACAGCACGATGCGTATTTTTTTTTAAATTGACAAAATAAATCAAAAATAAATCAAAAATAAAAACAAGTGGAAAAGGCGAGAGTGCGCGAGCACACAGGAGCAAAGACAAGCAGCGCAGCTTGATGCGTAGTCAAAAAAATAATAAATAGACAACTGGTCGACCTCATTAGAAATAAAAACCCAAACGATTCGATAGACAAACAAACAAACACATACATGTGGAGAGAAGTGCAGTGCGCGCAGGAGCAAAGGTAAACAGCAGACAGACCTGAATCCTTATCTTTACAAGGTCGACCTCAGAACTTTGTTCAGTTTGTCTAGGTGACGGATAATGGAAGGAAGTGCAGGCAACTGGTCGACTTCATTTAAATAAACAAATAAAAAATAAGATAAACTCTCAGGAATAGATAAATAATAACAAAAAAATTGTAAAGTGGAGAAAGCGAGAGCGCGGGAATGCACTCAAGCAAACACAAACAGCACAGCACGATGCGTAATTTTTTTTAAATTGACAAAATAAATCAAAAATAAAAACAAGTGGAAAAGGCGAGAGTGCGCGAGCACAGAGGAGCAAAGACAAGCAGCGCAGCTTGATGCGTAGTCAAAAAAATAATAAATAGACAACTGGTCGACCTCATTAGAAATAAAAACCCAAAAGATTAGATAGACAAACAAACAAACACATAAATGTGGAGAGAAGGGCAGTGCGCGCAGGAGCAAAGGTAAACAGCAGACAGACCTGAATCCTTATCTTTACAAGGTCGACCTCAGAACTTTGCTCAGTTTGTCTCGGTGACGGATAATGGAAGGAAGGCCCGGCAACTAGTCGACTTCTTTTCAATAAAAAAATAAAAAATAAGATAAACTCTCAGGAATAGATAAATAATAACAAAAAAATTGTAAAGTGGAGAAAGCGAGAGCGCGCGAATGCACTCAAGCAAACACAAACAGCACAGCACGATGCGTATTTTTTTTAAAATTGACAAAATAATTCAAAAATAAATCAAAAATAAAAATAAGTGGAAAAGGCGAGAGTGCGCGAGCACACAGGAGCAAAGACAAGCAGCGCAGCTTGATGCGTAGTAAAAAAAATAATAAATAGACAACTGGTCGACCTCATTAGAAATAAAACCCCAAAAGATTAGATAGACAAACAAACACATAAATGTGGAGAGAAGGGCAGTGCGCGCAGGAGCAAAGGTAAACTGCAGACAGACCTGAATCCTTATCTTTACAAGGTCGACCTCAGAACTTTGTTCAGTTTGTCTCGGTGACGGATAATGGAAGGAAGGGCAGGCAACTGGTCGACTTCATTTAAATAAACAAATAAAAAATAAGATAAACTCTCAGGAATAGATAAATAATAACAAAAAATTGTAAAGTGGAGAAAGCGAGAGCGCGCGAATGGACTCAAGCAAACACAAACAGCACAGCACGATGCGTATTTTTTTTTAAATTGACAAAATAAATAAAAAATAAATCAAAAATAAAAACAAGTGGAAAAGGCGAGAGTGCGCGAGCACACAGGAGCAAAGACAAGCAGCGCAGCTTGATGCGTAGTCAAAAAAATAATAAATAGACAACTGGTCGACCTCATTAGAAATAAAAACCCAAACGATTCGATAGACAAACAAACAAACACATAAATGTGGAGAGAAGTGCAGTGCGCGCAGGAGCAAAGGTAAACAGCAGACAGACCTGAATCCTTATCTTTACAAGGTCGACCTCAGAACTTTGTTCAGTTTGTCTCGGTGACGGATAATGGAAGGAAGGGCAGGCAACTGGTGGACTTCATTTAAATAAACAAAAAAAATATGATAAACTCTCAGGAATAGATAAATAATAACAAAAAAATTGTAAAGTGGAGAAAGCGAGAGCGCGCGAATGCACTCAAGCAAACACAAAGAGCACAGCACGATGCGTATTCTTTTTAAATTGACAAAATAAATCAAAAATAAATCAAAAATAAAAATAAGTGGAAAAGGCGAGAGTGCGCGAGCACACAGGAGCAAAGACAAGCAGCGCAGCTTGATGCGTAGTAAAAAAAGTAATAAATAGACAACTGGTCGACCTCATTAGAAATAAAAACCCAAAAGATTAGATAGACAAACAAACAAACACATAAATGTGGAGAGAAGGGCAGTGCCCGCAGGAGCAAAGGTAAACAGCAGACAGACCTGAATCCTTATATTTACAAGGTCGACCTCAGAACTTTGCTCAGTTTGTCTCGGTGACGGATAATGGAAGGAAGGGCAGGCAACTGGTCGACTTCATTTAAATAAACAAATAAAAAATAAGATAAACTCTCAGGAATAGATAAATAATAACAAAAAAATTGTAAAGTGGAGAAAGCGAGAGCGCGCGAATGCACCCAAGCAAACACAAACAGCACAGCACGATGCGTATTTTTTTTTAAATTGACAAAATAAATCAAGAATAAATCAAAAATAAAAATAAGTGGAAAAGGCGAGAGTGCGGGAGCACACAAGAGCAAAGACAAGCAGCGCAGCTTGATGCGTAGTAAAAAAAATAATAAATAGACAACTGGTCGACCTCATTAGAAATAAAAACCCAAAAGATTAGATAGACAAACAAACAAACACATAAATGTGGAGAGAAGGGCAGTGCGCGCAGGAGCAAAGGTAAACAGCAGAAAGACCTGAATCCTTATCTTTACAAGGACGACCTCACAACTTTGTTCAGTTTGTCTCGGTGACGGATAATGGAAGGAAGGGCAGGCAACTGGTCGACGTCATTTAAATAAACAAATAAAAAATAAGGTAAACTCTCAGGAATAGATAAATAATAACAAAAAAATTGCAAAGTGGAGAAAGCGAGAGCGCGCGAATGCACTCAAGCAAACACAAACAGCACAGCACGATGCGTTTTTTTTTTTTTTAATTGACAAAATATATAAAAAATAAATCAAAGATAAAAATAAGTGGAAAAGGCGAGAGTGCGCGAGCACACAGGAGCAAAGACAAGCAGCGCAGCTTGATGCGTAGTAAAAAAAATAATAAATAGACAACTGGTCGACCTCATTAGAAATAAAAACCCAAAAGATTAGATAGACAAACAAACAAACACATAAATGTGGAGAGAAGGGCAGTGCGCGCAGGAGCAAAGGTAAACAGCAGACAGACCTGAATCCTTATCTTTACAAGGTCGACCTCAGAACTTTGCTCAGTTTGTCTCGGTGACGGATAATGGAAGGAAGGGCCGGCAACTAGTCGACTTCTTTTAAATAAAAAAATAAAAAATAAGATAAACTCTCAGGAATAGATAAATAATAACAAAAAAATTGTAAAGTGGAGAAAGCGAGAGTGCGCGAATGCACTCAAACAAACACAAACAGCACAGCACGATGCGTATTTTTTTTTAAATTGACAAAATAAATCAAAAATAAATCAAAAATAAAAATAAGTGGAAAAGGCGAGAGTGGGCTGGCACACAGGAGCAAAGACAAGCAGCGCAGCTTGATGCATAGTAAAAAAATAATAAATAGACAACTGGTCGACCTCATTAGAAATAAAACCCCAAAAGATTAGATAGACAAACAAACACATAAATGTGGAGAGAAGGGCAGTGCGCGCAGGAGCAAAGGTAAACAGCAGACAGACCTGAATCCTTATCTTTACAAGGTCGACCTCAGAACTTTGTTCAGTTTGTCTCGGTGACGGATAATGGAAGGAAGGGCAGGCAACTGGTCGACTTCATTTAAATAAACAAAAAAAATAAGATAAACTCTCAGGAATAGATAAATAATAACAAAAAATTGTAAAGTGGAGAAAGCGAGAGCGCGCGAATGGACTCAAGCAAACACAAACAGCACAGCACGATGCGTATTTTTTTTAAATTGACAAAATAAATCAAAAATAAATCAAAAATAAAAACAAGTGGAAAAGGCGAGAGTGCGCGAGCACACAGGAGCAAAGACAAGCAGCGCAGCTTGATGCGTAGTCAAAAAAATAATAAATAGACAACTGGTCGACCTCATTAGAAATAAAAACCCAAACGATTCGATAGACAAACAAACAAACACATAAATGTGGAGAGAAGTGCAGTGCGCGCAGGAGCAAAGGTAAACAGCAGACAGACCTGAATCCTTATCTTTACAAGGTCGACCTCAGAACTTTGTTCAGTTTGTCTAGGTGACGGATAATGGAAGGAAGTGCAGGCAACTGGTCGACTTCATTTAAATAAACAAATAAAAAATAAGATAAACTCTCAGGAATAGATAAATAATAACTAAAAATTGTAAAGTGGAGAAAGCGAGAGCCCGGGAATGCACTCAAGCAAACACAAACAGCACAGCACGATGCGTAATTTTTTTTAAATTGACAAAATAAATCAAAAATAAATCAAAAATAAAAACAAGTGGAAAAGGCGAGAGTGCGCGAGCACACAGGAGCAAAGACAAGCAGCGCAGCTTGATGCGTAGTAAAAAAAATAATAAATAGACAACTGGTCGACCTCATTAGAAATAAAAACCCAAACGATTCGATAGACAAACAAACAAACACATAAATGTGGAGAGAAGTGCAGTGCGCGCAGGAGCAAAGGTAAACAGCAGACAGACCTGAATCCTTATCTTTACAAGGTCGACCTCAGAACTTTGTTCAGTTTGTCTCGGTGACGGATAATGGAAGGAAGGGCAGGCAACTGGTCGACTTCATTTAAATAAACAAATAAAAAATAAGGTAAACTCTCAGGAATAGATAAATAATAACAAAAAAATTGTAAAGTGGAGAAAGCGAGAGCGCGCGAATGCACTCAAGCAAACACAAACAGCACAGCACGATGCGTATTTTTTTTTAAATTGACAAAATATATCAAAAATAAATCAAAGATAAAAATAAGTGGAAAAGGCGAGAGTGCGCGAGCACACAGGAGCAAAGACAAGCAGCGCAGCTTGATGCGTAGTAAAAAAAATAATAAATACACAACTGGTCGACCTCATTAGAAATAAAAACCCAAAAGATTAGATAGACAAACAAACAAACACATAAATGTGGAGAGAAGGGCAGTGTGCGCAGGAGCAAAGGTAAACAGCAGACAGACCTGAATCCTTATCTTTACAAGGTCGACCTCAGAACTTTGCTCAGTTTGTCTCGGTGACGGATAATGAAGGAAGGGCCGGCAACTAGTCGACTTCTTTTAAATAAAAAAATAAAAAATAAGATAAACTCTCAGGAATAGATAAATAATAACAAAAAAATTGTAAAGTGGAGAAAGCGAGAGCGCGCGAATGCACTCAAACAAACACAAACAGCACAGCACGATGCGTATTTTTTTTAAATTGACAAAATAAATCAAAAATAAATCAAAAATAAAAATAAGTGGAAAAGGCGAGAGTGCGCGAGCACACAGGAGCAAAGACAAGCAGCGCAGCTTAATGCGTAGTAAAAAAATAATAAATAGACAACTGGTCGACCTCATTAGAAATAAAACCCCAAAAGATTAGATAGACAAACAAACACATAAATGTGGAGAGAAGGGCAGTGCGCGCAGGAGCAAAGGTAAACAGCAGACAGACCTGAATCCTTATCTTTACAAGGTCGACCTCAGAACTTTGTTCAGTTTGTCTCGGTGACGGATAATGGAAGGAAGGGCAGGCAACTGGTCGACTTCATTTAAATAAACAAAAAAAAATAAGATAAACTCTCAGGAATAGATAAATAATAACAAAAAATTGTAAAGTGGAGAAAGCGAGAGCGCGCGAATGGACTCAAGCAAACACAAACAGCACAGCACGATGCGTATTTTTTTTTAAATTGACAAAATAAATCAAAAATAAATCAAAAATAAAAACAAGTGGAAAAGGCGAGAGTGCGCGAGCACACAGGAGCAAAGACAAGCAGCGCAGCTTGATGCGTAGTCAAAAAAATAATAAATAGACAACTGGTCGACCTCATTAGAAATAAAAACCCAAACGATTCGATAGACAAACAAACAAACACATAAATGTGGAGAGAAGGGCAGTGCGCGCAGGAGCAAAGGTAAAGAGCAGACAGACCTGAATCCTTATCTTTACAAGGTCGACCTCAGAACTTTGTTCAGTTTGTCTCGGTGACGGATAATGGAAGGAAGGGCAGGCAACTGGTTGACTTCATTTAAATAAACAAATAAAAAATAAGATAAAC